>NC_143017.1:7561775-7714117 GCF_055824585.1 Amblyomma mixtum
TGTTGCGCATCGGCGCGATGCGATCACTGATGTGCGGCACTGATACGAACACGACACGTGTCCGTTACATCCTCCCTCGGGAAAGAACAAAATGAGACACTCCAATATAACAGTCACAGTTAGGGCACTTGATTAAAGTGTTCGTCATAGCGTAGCCTCTGTGTGGGCCGGGAGGTCCGAGTTGATCTGCTCACGGTGGGCGGCGATGGCGATGGGATGCTCGATGGAGAATCGCGGCCACTTGCTGGTCGCGACGATTCCTCACCGTTTGCAGCAGAGGTCACTCTAGAGGATTGTGCACCTGATTCAGCTGGTGTCGTAGGCTGCTGTGTACGGGGGTGGGAACCCGAACAAGTGTCGTCGTCACTGTCACTGGTGTACTGCTCCGGCGTCCTAAGCAGATGCCGGCGGTTCCGCCGCAGCATACGTTGATGTTTGGTTTGTACCAAGTAGGATCGTGGAGCGCTTTCAGCAACGACCTTTGCTTTACGCGACCAACCAGCAGCATCCTGAAGTCGCACCGTTGAGCCTCTGTGTAGTGCGGCCAAAGGCTTGCCAGCCCTGGCTTGGTGGCGTTTCCTTACTGTAGTACGAGTCACCCTGCCGAAGTCGGGAAGGTTAGAACGAAGTCGCCTTCGCTGAAGAAGCTCACCCGGAGAATGCCCATCTTCCAGCGGTGTAGAGCGATATGCAAGAAGACCAAGCCAGAAGTCCTCCCGGGCGTCGAGGGTCTTTTTCAGGATCCGCTTCACGATCTGCACTCCTTTTTCCGCCAAGCCGTTCGACTGCGGATAACGGGGGCTCGATGTTATATGATGAAAGTCATATGCTCTGGCAAACGTGGCAAATTCATGGCTCGAGAACTGGGGTCCGTTATCCGTGCATACTTCCACTGGTATACCATACCGGGCGAACATGGCGCTAAGGGCTGCGATCGTGGTTTCCGCAGTGTTGTTGTCGAGCGTGTCGACCTCGGGAAAATTTGAAAATGCATCATACGCAACCACGTACGACTTGCCCGCATAGGAAAAGATATCTACTCCCACCCTGTACCAAGCACATTTTAGAACGGGTCGCATTAGCAAGGGTTCTTCTGGCTGCCTGTAAGCGTATTTTCTGCACGTTGCACAGCTTTCCACACGGGCAGTGATGTCGCCATTCAGACCAGGCCAAAAAATAAGTTTCCGAGCCCTCTCCTTACATTTTTGCATCCCAAGGTGGCCCGCATGAATTCTTTCCAACATGATTCGTCGCATACTTTTCGGTATGACGACTTTAGTGCCTTTCAGCACTACTCCATTAACGACAGAGAGTTCGTGCGAAAATGGCTTGAGTTCACCTGTCACTGGCTGCCCGTACACCAAGCATGCTATCACAGTCTGGAGGTAGCAGCCTCGTGCAGTTTCCAGCTGTAGCGACCGCAGCGTTTCGGAGGTGACCATGTAGCCCAAGGACTGGACGGCGTGAACCTCAACGTCGTGTGTTGCGCCAACTTTTTCTTCGCCCTGATCCTTTGTTGACCGTGACAACATGTCAGCGAGAACCAGATGTTTTCCTGGAATGTACTGCAAGACAAAGTCGTACTTTAGCAAACGCAAAAAAAATCGTTGCACTCGTGGTGGCATGTCAGCAATTTCCTTTCGTGCTATCGCTACCAGCGGTTTGTGGTCCGTTTCGATAAGCACGTTTCTACCGTACACGAACTCGTGAAACCTTTCGCAGCCAAAACATATCCCAAGTGCCTCTTTCTCAATTTGGGCATAATTCTTCTCGGCTTGAGTTAAAACACGAGATGCGTATGCTACGGGCCTCCACTCACCACTGTAGTCTTGCAGTAATGCTGCACCAACGCCGTCTTTTGATGCGTCACAGGTAATCTTGGTTTTTCGCTGCGGATCAAAGATTGCGAGAAGGGGGGCGGTGGTCAGGATTTGTGTTAGTTTTTTCCACTCCTGCGCATGGTTTTCCGTCCATTGAAATTCTGAGCGTGTCTTGATAAGCTCACGTAGAAGCGTTGTTCGCTCGGACAGTCGTGGGACAAATTTACCAAAGTAATTGAGCACACCCAGCATTCGCTGGACGTCGCTCTTGGACGTTGGTGTTGGTATATTCACCAAGTTCTTGATCAGCTTGGGGTCAGGCGATATGCCCGTTCGGCCTATGATATCGCCAAGGAATCTGACTTCTTTCACCCTAAACTTGCACTTCTGGATGTTGAAAGTCAAGCCGGCTTTCTCGGCGGCTTTTAGCGCTGCTATCAACCGCTCATCGTGTTCTTGTCTACTGGAACCCCATACTAAAATATCGTCAACATATACCAGTACGCCGGGTAGGCCATCAAAGACTTGGCTCATACTCTGTTGAAATACCTCTGGTGCGGAAGAAATGCCAAAGGGCAGCCGGAGAAAACGGTATCTCCCGAACGGCGAAGAAAAAGTGCAGAACCTCGAAGTCCGCTCATCAAGCGGTATCTGATGATAGCCCGAATTTGCATCAAGGCAGCTGAAGTACTGGGCATTTGTTAAACGGGCTTCCAAATCTTCTCGCCTAGGAAACGGGAAATGCTGCCTCTTTATGTACTTGTTTATAGCCCTGGGATCCATACACACCCTTAACGTGCCATCTTTCTTCTTTGCCAAAACTAAAGGGCTGACCCAGTCGGTAGGCTCGTTCACCCTAACAATGATACCAGCACGTACCATTCTGTCGAGTTCTTTTTTAAGGGATTCTTCTAGCGCCACCGGAACTCGTCGCGCTGGTATCACTACTGGTATCGCTTCAGGTGACAGGACCATGCTGTAAGCCTGCTGCAAACACCCGAGGCCCTGGAATATGTGCCCGAAATTTTTCAGAAGGTCATCAGTTGCGGTCTTGTCTACGGCACATACCCTACGCTGGACTAGCCCCAGAGCTTCACTTGCTTCTAGCCCAAGTATGGCTTGACGCCCATTTTTCACCACAAAGAACTTCACTGTGGCAGAAGTGTTCCCAAGACGGACTTCAAGCGTACACGTTCCAAAACACGTTATGATGCCTCCGTTATACGCCCGCAGGATCGAATTAGTCGGCTTCAGTTCTTCTGCTCCCCGCAGTTTTTGGTAAATAGACATAGGAAACAAACTTGCTTGCGATCCGGTGTCCACTTTAAAACGGATCGCACAGTTACGAACTTGAGCCTTGACCATCCAATCCCTCTCGCGCTTTGCCGTGGTGACTTCTAGGATGTCAAAGTCCGCGTCTTGCTGTTCTCGCACTTCACTGACCCCGGCTGACGCACAGGCACTTGCGAAATGGTTCAGCTTGTGACACAAACGACACTTCTTTGCAAAAGCTGGGCATTGCTTAGGTTTGTGCCAGCGGTTGCACTTATGACAACGAAACTGTTTTTTTGCTTCTTGCCCCTCTTTCAAGGGAGCCGCGCGCCTCGAAATCGCGTCGACACTGACGTCCCCTCTGTGCCAAACTTCATTCCGCTGTGCTAGCGTCTCTGCTGCTCTGCACATTTCCTCTGCTTTTTTCAACGTCAGCTGGTTGTCCCGCAGCATCTTCTCACGTAGTCGAGGATTACACGTGCCAAATACAATCTGGTCCCTTATCATCGATTCTTGCAGCGTGCCAAAGTTGCACTGTGCCGCTTGCTTTTTCAAGTCACGAACAAATTTTTCAAAAGGTTCTCCCTCCGCTTGCTTTCTTGAACGGAATACGTATCTTTCATGTACTTCATTGCTAACTTCGGCACAATAAGCATCAAACTTGCTCACCAAGGTGCTGTAGTTCGTCTTGTCTTCGTTGTCGCCAAACTGGAAGTTGTTGAAGACGTCCAAAGCGTCGTCGCCAGCAATGCTCAACAGGAGTGCCGCCCTCGATGCTTCCGATCTGGGCTGGTCCTTAGTCTCCGTCGCCTGCAGAAATAACTCGAATTTCTGCTTAAAACGCTTCCAGTTTTCTGTTACGTTACCAGTCAGCCGCAATGGCTCTGGTGTCTTCAGCACGTCCATAGCACGCCGGACGCAGGTTCGATTCCATAGGCCTCAAAGGGCCACTTCTGACACCATGTAACCAGCCGGAGGGACGACGCTTACAGCAGCATGGTCAGTGCAAGAATGAACAACTGTTTATTGAAGGCACAGCTTTTATAGGCACGAGCGAGAGCGCTGTACCTACTGCGCATTACTGTTGCGCATCGACGCGATGCGATCACTGATGTGCGGCACTGATACGAACACGACACGTGTCCGTTACAGCCTGTGGCGGCGATACCTGTATTTTGGTTCTTGCTCTTTTCTACGTTACAAGAGCTTTGTTGTCGGTATGAGTGGCGTTTTTGTAATCAGGAGCTGGTATTCTGTCGATACAAGCCAACATCAATTTCTCGTCAGTGTCCCTTTAACATCTTGATTTCCATTCTTCGCTTATTAAGCAGCTACAAACTATGACCACTATAAACAACGAAAGCTAGAAAGGCTATGAAAGCTACTCAATAAACTTAGCACAATCTACCTACGGAAATATATTAACCAGATAAATGAACATGCTCTAATGAACGAGTGCCAGCTAAAAATAGTGAATGGAAAAATAGTAATTCATGGAAATTGCACGGTGACTCTAAGAGAGAGACGGACGGCAATTCCATCAAGAGTAAGGATAAAGATCATTAAATTAGGCGCGTTTCTCCACAGATTTCTAAAAAAACTCGAATGGACTTGGTTAATAAGGGGCCCAAGATAAGATTAGGGGGCTTGCATAGGCATTTCCGTGGATGGTGATCGTAAACCAATCTTATTGAGCCGCGTGGCGTTACGATGGAAATTGGCAAGTATGGCTGGGGAAAGCGCTTGAGAACTTACGTTGGGCCCGTGTGTAGAAGAGTGGGCCAGCAATTCTACATGGGTCCTATATCAGTGTTGCTAAGGCTACCTCAAGGAACATTCCTACAGGTACTCCACATCGGTAACTTGTCGGGTACATCTGGGCAGGTGCAGCATCAATCAGGGCTTTATGCTCGAAGATCATCCATTAGCCAAAATGGGGCTAACGACTCCAACCCGCATTAGTTCCCACATAAGCCGAGTAGGGGCTCTGAAAGGGGCGTGGTCAACTGCGGCTCAGACCGGTCGTCCCTTGTAGGGCAGTTGAGGGCAGAGGGAACGTCAATGTAGGTTCTATGCTCAAAAAACCTGCTAGCCCAAATGGGACTGTCCCCACGAAACCGCTGTAGTCCCACATAGCCCGCGGTGGAATTTGATAAAGGGCCTACATGTTCCCCACACTGGTGCCTTGTAGGATATGTGAGGGTAGGTGAACATACATGATTTCTGTGCGGGGAAAAAAAAACTTGTTTTGGGCCTGCACACACAAAACCGCAAGAATCTCACATCAACCGTGGTCGGACTCGAAAGGGGGCGAGCCCACAAGCTGCCCATATCTGCGCTTTACCGGTGTCTTTGGGGCTGATCAACATAGAGGCGGACTCTATGCGGGACGAAACACAGAAAGCTCGAATGCGGCAGTCGATTCCCTGCCCCAGGCGGTCGTACGTCTGCTGCAGCATGACTTAACTCTACCGACGTAACTCTGTCATGTTATGCAAGCATGTTTTCAATCCACATGTTTTTATAATGCACACTAATAAATTACTCTAAGTGCGAATAATGAGTAATTAAGTTATTTGCGAGTAACTTATTTAAATTACTGTTATTGATAATTCATAACATAATTTCATTTCATTTTTTCATTTGCCGCCGCGGTGGCTCAGCGGTTATGGTGCTCGGCTGCTGACCCAAAAGACGCGGGTTCGATCCCGGCCGCGGCGGCTAGAATTTCTTTGGAGGAGAAATTCTAGAGGCCCGTGTACTGTGCGATGTCAGTGCACGTTAAAGAACCCCAGGTGGTCGAAATTTCCGGAGCCCTCCACTACGGCGTCTCTCATAGCCTTAGTCGCTTTGGGACGTTAAACCCCATAAACCAAACCAAACCATCATTTTTTCATTTATTGAACCCTCAAGGCCAAAGGCATTAAAGAGGGGAGTGGTTACAAAACATGAAGATACATAAACAGATGCAATGCATGATACAAAACAAAGATTATATTCCTGTTATAAAATGATAGCTAGTGCAGAACGAAAATGCTGGTTATCACGTATGTCGACGATATCTGCGGGAAGGCGGTTCCATTCGCGTGATGTACGAGGCAAGAAAGACTGAAATGAAGTTACAGTGTTACACGTTGCAATGCCAACTTTGTGACGATGATCAATGCGGTTTGACACGTATCTGGGGGAGGAAATGAGGGCATCATGCAGCATGGGATGATGGTATAGCTTATGAAAGAGGCTCAAACGAATTGTCTGCCGGCGGGATGCTAAAAGAGGCAAAGAGAGATTAGCTTTCATGCTTGTTACACTTCCGGTACGGTTAAAGTTGGACAGGATAAAGCGTGCAGCGTTATTTTGACCTAGCTCAAGCAAAGTTATCAGTTTATCATGATGGGGATCCCATATGGCGGCGGCGTATTCCAGATTAGGACGTATTAGTGTTTTATAAAGCAATAATTTTAAGGAAGACGGAGTTTTGGAAAAGTTACGGCGGTCATAGCCCAACATGCGGTTAGCTTTGTTAGCAATGTACTCAATATGGCGCTTCCAGTTAAGGTCAGCAGAAATATGAACACCCAGGTATTTATATGAAGTAACCGCTTCTAAGGGAACGTTATTTAGGTAGTACACAGGCGGAGCGTTGGCACTTCTTGATATTCGCATAATTTTGCACTTATTAGTGTCAAGTTCCATAAGCCATTCATTACACCAAAGAGAAATATTAGAGAGATCACGCTGAAGAAGGTTAGCATCGTCGGGGGATTTTATTTCGCGGAAAACAACACAGTCGTCAGCAAACAAAAGAATGTTAGATGATACAATGGAAGGGAGGTCGTTGATGTAAATAAGAAATAAAAGGAGTCCGAGCACGGAGCCTTGTGGCACGCCCGAGTAAACTTCGCTGAAAGGTGAGTTAAAATTATTATCGGAAACGAACTGCGATCGGTTCAGAAGAAAGTATTCAATCCATTTCAGAACGTTGTAGTCGATATTCAGTTGGGTTAGCTTTAAAAATAATAAGCGGTGACATACCTTGTCGAATGCCTTAGAATAATCAAGGAAAATGCAGTCAGCTTCTGATGCGCGATCTAAAATATGATGAAGTTTGATAGTGAAGCTGGCAAGTTGGGTTTCGCAAGAAAATGACTTCCGAAAGCCGTGCTGTGCGGGTGTAAAAAAGGAATTAGACTCGAGAAAGTTCACAAGGTGAGTGAAAATGACGTGTTTTAATAGTTTGCAACAAGTACTAGTAAGCGAGATGGGGCGATAATTTGTAGGGGAGGTTCGATTTCCTGATTTGAATAATGGAACCACCTTCCCGACTTTCCATTGTGTTGGCAGAATGGAATTATCGAGAGTCTGCTGAAAAATCTTTGTTAGTATTAAGGAGCTAGAGGCAATTGTATTTTTTTAAAATTTAGCATGAATGCAGTCAAAACCGGGCGATGAATGAAGTTTTAGGGCATCAATAAGTTTAGCCACACCAGATGTATCGATGAAAATTTGAGGCACAGCAGGGTAATTATACCGGAGTGGAACGGGATGTGTGCTGTTTGATGTGCGCGAGAAGTTCTTAATAAAGGTTTTGTTAAGTTCTGATGCGCATAAATGAGCCGGAATAGGGTCCCCTGACACGTCAGTTAAGTTAATAGATTCTTCGGTATGTGGGTTGATGACGCGCCAAAATTTTTTAATGTTAGGAGATAGCATGGATGGTAACGTGTTGGAAAGGAAGTTATCTTTTGCATGCTTAAGTGCAGCAGTATAGGCATCAGCAGCAGTCTTGTATGCGTCCCAGTGTGTGTTACACGGTGATAGCCTAGCTATACGATATCGGCGCTTTTTTCTGTTAGATAGGCGTCTTATATGGGCGGTGTACCATGGGGCTTGAGGATTAGAAGTGATGGTGCGTCTTGGAATATATTTCTGAGTTAGTTCGTGAACTTTGGCCGTAAACATATCCCAGTTAGTTTGCACAGAGCGATCGTCAAAGTTTTTCAGGAAGTTTTCAGAAAACACTGATAATTCATTGTTAATGGCATCGAAGTCTGCTCTAATATAATCTAGTATGGTCTTTTTCTTTCTTGCAGGTTTAGGACAGGCAGCATTAATGCTGAAAACAAGTAAAGAGTGATCGCTTATATTAGGTAAATAGGTGATGGCGGAAGCAAAGTCGGCTCGATTGGTTAGGATCAAATCTAAAGTGTTGGCAGTGTTGACAGAGATTCTGGTAGCATTAGTGACTAATTGGGTAAATGAAAAAACGGAGCATAAATCTAGAAAATCACTGGCATCGGATGAAAATTGAGAAAGGGTGGGAGGCTGGGTATCCCAAGAAATATTGGGAAAGTTAAAATCACCTAGCAAAAACAAGGAAGCCGATGGAAATCTAGTGTGTATTATGTTAAGCTCGTCGTGAAGCTCGTTAATAAAAGAGCGCAAAGAAGAAGGACGGCGATAGCATACGCCGAATATTATTTTCTGATGGTGTAAAGTAACTGATGCCCATACAGTTTCCAAGACGCTATTAGTGTAGATGCATGATGACGGTATGTCTTTCGAAATAGCAAGGAGTACGCCGCCTCCTCGCTGAATAGTTCGGTCATTGCGATATATTGTGAAGCGGTGTGCGTTGTGAAAGATTTCGTTATCGTGGATTTGATGTGATAGCCAAGTTTCAGTAAGTGCGATGATATGTGCAGAACAGGTGTCGATAGCAGATGAAAGAGGTGTTTTCTTGTTCAAGATACTTCTGATGTTAGTGTACAGAATCGTAACATCAGATGGTGATGAATCACCACTGCCCCTCTCGCGCCCCTAGGACGCAACAAGTGGCGAAGCGTCTGATCCTTGGGGCGAGTGTTCGGATGACAGCTCGATTTCATCAACTGAGTCGTTGGATGGATTGTACATGAAGCCTTTGCCGCGTATGAGTAGCTTGTTGTAGCGAAGGCGAAATTTGGGTGATCCCGGATAGCCGATTCCAAATTCGGTTAGTTTCCGTCTCGCAGTTCGACTAGCGGGTGAGAAATCTTCGCTTATTGATATTTTGTGTTCCTTGAAATCATTACGATGAGATAGGATTAACACTTTCACTTTGTAGTTAGTAAATTTGGCAATGATGGGTCTGCTTTTGTTAGCGGAAAAGATGCCTAAACGATGAACACGCTGGAATGGGTCGTTTGGTAACGAGTCAAGTACCTTCGTTAGTGCATTGGTCAGTGTGCTTTCTGTTTCTTGCCAAGTTTCCGATGAATCTGTTAGTCCATGAAAAATCAAATTATCTCGGCGTGATCTGTCCTCCATATCATCTAGGCGTTTTTGTAAGAAGCGATTTTGTGAAGTTAATCTTTCGATAGATTCTTGCATGCCTGCAAACTCATGGCTGAAGGTGTCAAGAACTTTCCCTTTCTCTTCCAGTTCATCTAAACGCTTCTGAACATTAGTTATTTTTGTTTCGATGCTTTTCTGCCCAGCCTTAATGGATTTATCATCTGCTGTCAGCTCGGTTTGCGCCTTCGAACTTTGTAATGAGCGGGCGTGAACATCTTTGAGCAGTTGAAAAATTACGGTCATCTCTTCTGCAGGGTCTTCAGGGAGCGATTCAATATCTGATAGGGATTCATATCGTGTGGTGGGGCCGGGGTTCGTTTCTATGTCGCCGGAAAACAAGAGTAGAAAAGCCATAGAAAAGCAATCACACACTGTTTCACACAGCACCCCTGGGCACGGGAACAGCAGCAAACAGATGTCGCTCTTTTTAGCGTACAAGGAAAATGTACACACCTGCATCGGAGCAAAGCGGAAATCAGGAGCCATGCTTCTTGCAACGTTCCCGTGCCCACTGAATCCGAGGACGGAGAGGCCGCAGCTTAAATTCCTTGCGGGCGATGATGCAGTTGTCGATGGGGTTGAACAGCCGAAGGCGAGTGATTCCACCGGGTGCGCAGGGATGAAAGATATGTTGCCGGGGCCACTGTCAGGCAGTGGCGTAGGTAGCATCTGAGCTGAAGGGCATGAGGGAGATAGCGATTCCGGTATCAGCCAGGTGAAGAAGTGCGTCAGCGTAACCTGCATCGGAGCAAAGCGGAAATCAGGAGCCATGCTTCTTGCAACGTTCCCGTGCCCACTCATTGCCGATGTCTTTACTCGATGGCTTCAGATTGCATGCTTTGGGCTCTCGCACTCAAATGAATTGTGCAAAATAATCGGACCATTCATTGGAACGAGATCGGAATTACCAGGATGCACTACCACCTGAGATGCCGCCGCGGTGGCTGAGTGGTTATGGTGCTCGG
This sequence comes from Amblyomma mixtum, assembly GCF_055824585.1. NCBI lineage: Eukaryota > Metazoa > Arthropoda > Arachnida > Ixodida > Ixodidae > Amblyomma > Amblyomma mixtum. The sequence continues at coordinate 7,572,169 of NC_143017.1, forward strand.
CTGCTGACCTGAAAGACGCGGGTTCGATCCCGGCCGCAGCGGTTAAATTTCTTTGGAGGAGAAATTCTAGAGGCCCGTGTACTGTGCGATGTCAGTGCACGTTAAAGAACCCCAGGTGGTCGAAATTTCCGGAGCCCTCCACTACGGCGTGTCTCATAGCCTTAGTCGCTTTGGGACGTTAAACCCCTTAAACCAACGAACCAACCAACTACCACCTAAGACTCTGTAAACATCATTATAGTTCGACAGCATAAAAGGGCTGTCCGCGCTACGCACACAAATAATGCGCGCTGTCTGCGCAAAATCCAGGGCAGCGCACATAGTCAGTTTGACACCGTGTTCAGAAAGAAAATATAATGGGTTTGTAGGCCAGGCTGACATTAAAAAAGTAATTTATCAATTATGCCTTGAGGGTACAATGGATGCGCTTGGAGTGAGTCTTTTCCTGAAGACATCGACGCCTATGGGTAACACGCTTTCCCCTTTTGAACTCGCATCTGTCCCATACCGGTTTTTGAGAGGCTACCTAAGATGAAAAGCTAACATTCGCCCTCAGGGGATACCCACATCTCACCAAAATAGGACCGATGAGGGAGCTCAGCGGGCTACTGACATCAAGAAGTGTAGTACGAATGTGGGCAGCTCCACAAAGGCTACCTTCATTCGTCACAAGTGGGACCAGTTGGGGGTGTATGTGGCAAGCCTAATTGCGGCTGGCACCAGCAATAGCACGGTAGTGGCCATGGGCAGGGTGAGCGATCACAGCGCTGATCCACTACCGGCAGGTGCCATTCGAATCGAAATATGCTAAAATGAGCGGAGCGGTGCGCATGCAGATGAGCGAGGAAATTACCTGCTCCTAGCGGGGTCCCATATGAAGGGGGTATCGGTCGGTAAGGGGACGAGTGATGCTGCAGAAGTCTTTCATAAAACGGCGGTGTTATGAGCACCGGCCAATAAAGCTGCGCATAATTTTGGACAACCGTGGTAGATGAAAATGTATGGAAGATAGAATTTTAGGCGAGATCTGGCCGTACTCCGGAGGACTCAACCAGATGTCCAAGAGTGGTCATTTGTCGGCGATGGAATTTGCATTTCGAGGAGTTGAGCTGGAGCCCGGGTGGACAGAACACTGCCAAATTACTCATGAGGCTGTCAAGGTGGATGGTAAAGACAGGCGAGAAAACCAAATCGTTATCGAGATAACAAATATCCCCGCAGCGAGCGTCTGCAGCATGCAGACGTCGGTGAGTGGCGGCACCACGAAATTTCTCGAGCATCCGCAGGGACATCCCCGCAGGGATGTGATGGTGAGCAGTGCGCAACCACGAACCTGAGCATCCGCGCTTAGCCGTGCGTGGCATCGCCGAGTCCGTTGAAAAGGGGATCCTGGTGGTTGAGCCAATGCCAAGCGTTTAGACCTTTAAGGCCCCTCGGCGGAGGGAACACACCACTTTGGCTCCAGCTTCCTGTCGACGGCACCTCCGGCCTGACCCGACCCGGGGAAATCGGCAGTCGCCTTTTCCTGTCCTCCCTTTCATCTTCCACTTTCCTATTTTCCTTCTCGAAACTTTCCTCTCCTCTCCTCTCCTACTGGCTTTTTTCTTTTTTCCAGGCGGCGAGGGTTAACCTTGTGTGACCAGCTACTCTTCAATTTCGTCATATTTGGTTATAGTTAAGGTGTACAGCTGGCGTAGGCGGGACTTGCTTCTAAGTTCCTGCACCGTCCTCTTTTGGAATCCATGGTGGTGGCTGGTACCATGACAGAAGAAATTCAATTTTTTATGGCTCCCCCCTTTGCAAACCTGATCACTCTCTCAAAAGAGGGCGGAACGAAGCAGCAGACGTTTTTGCAAAAAAGAAACCGACATTTTTGACAGATACCTTGAGCCCTGGCTACAAGGTTTCAAAAATGGCCACAGGTGACTTATTGCTTGAACTGTGTGACAGCATTCAATGCTCGAAACTGTCCAACATTACATCTATAGGGGACATCTCTGTCTCCGTGACTCCCCACCGATCTCTCAACACAGGCAAAGGCATTATCTGAGAGGCTGACTTTTCCATCTAACCGAAACTGAAATGCTTCAAGGACACCCTGATCAAAATGTAATTCAAGTCCACAGGATCAAAATCCTCAAGGATAACAAGGAAATAGATACCAAGCACATGGTCCTCACATTTAACACCAGCATCTTGCCTGAAGCGATCGAAGTAGGATACTCCCCGCAGGGGCATCTGATTCATGGAGACGTTGGTGAGTTGTGACACCACTGGTACCTAAGCACCCGCGCTTAGCAGTGCGTGGCATCGCCGTGTCCGGGAAAAAGGAGATCCTGGTGGTTGAGCCGATGCCGAGCGTTTGGACCCTTAAGGCCCCTCGGCGGAGGCAATACACCACTTTGGCCCCAGATTCCTGTAGACGGCACCTCCGGCCTGACCCGACCGGGGGAAATCGGCAGTCGCCTATTCCTGTTCTCCTCTCCATCTTTCCCTTTCCTGTCTTCTTTTTTACAACTCTCCTGTCTCCTCCTCCCTTCTTTGCTTTTCCCTGTTTTCTTGGCGGCTAGGGTTAACCTTGTCTGTGCAACCACCCTGAGTTGTGTCACATTTGGTTATAGTTGAGGTGTACAGCTGGCGTGGGCAGGACTTGTTTGCAAGTTCCTGTCCCGTCTCCTCTTTGGGCTCCATGGTGGGTGTCTGGCACCATGACTAAAGAACTCGAAATTTTTGTGGCTCCCCCCTTTCCAAACCTGATCCAAATCTGAAAAGAGGGCGGAACGATGCAGGCAACTTTTTCAGAAAAGAAAGATAACCTTCCTGAAATTCCATGTTGTACATAGCAATGCAGAAGAAAAACAAGGAAGACTGATATCCCCGTTCCTGGTAGCAAAGTGCTTAATAGATACCTTGGGTACAAGGTATCAAAAATGGCCAGCGCTGACTTACTTCTCGAATGCATGACACCGTCCAGTACTCTAAACTCGCAAACCTCGTGTCCATAGGGGAGGCCCCTGTCTCCGTTACTTCACATGAGTCTCAAAACACTGTCCGAGGCATCATATCTGAAATCGACTTTGTCCACCTCTCTGAGAAAGAACTGCTTGAATGCCTTACCGATCAAGATGTCGTAAATGTTCAGCGAATAAAGATCAGGAAGGACAACAAAGAAATTGATACGAAACATCTCATCTTCACTTTCAACACCAGCATACTGCCTGAAAGCACTGAAGTCAGATACCTGAAAATAAATGTAAGACCTTAGATACCCAACTCACCAAGATGCTTCAATTGTCAGAGATTCGGCCATGGCTCACAGAGTTGCCGTCGAAAATGCTCGTCGAACGAACACCAATCTGAAAAAAGTGTTGCTACACCGCGGTGAGCAAACTGTGAAGGAGACCATGCTGCCTACTGCAGATCTTGTCCTTCTTGGAAGAAGGAAAAAGAAATAATTACTCTCAAGCCTACTGAAAACATTTCTTTCTAGGCAGCAAGAAGGCGATATGCTCAAACAAACAGGTTTTCATTTAGTGAAAAACAAACAAACAGCGTTGGAAGCTACATTTAGCTAACTGGAAATTGTTTAGGAAAATGTCCAATTTCTAGTATATAATTTTAGGAAATCGTACCATAGATGAAATAAATGAAATGTTCACAACATGCATTCTTTCTGCCGCGCACCTATCAATTCCGAAATCCTCAGGAGTGGACCGCCAGAACCACAAATTGTGGTACACACAAGAACGTAAAGAGGCGAAAAACCAACAGAATAAAGCATGGGGAGTGTTCCGCAGATTTTCCAAACACGAGAATCTTATTATTTTGAAAAAGGCAAGAACACAAGCGCGGTCCATTCGGCGCGAGGCCGAGAAAACATCATGGCAACCTTATGTCCCCAGGCAGCACAACAACATTGGCCGAACGTCGCGCAAGTGTTGGCAAAACTTGGCACGAACATCGGTCCTACACTGGCATTTGGGCCGAGCGCTACCACTTCACACATTGGCCTTACTTTCATGCCAGTTTTGGGCCAACGCTCGGCCGATCAAGCGGCCAACGCAGTCCCGATGTTCGTTCTGCAGCATGGACCAGCAAATGTCTCATACTGGCATCCAACTTTCAAACATTGGTAGCCAACTTTCAAACATTGGTAGCCAGCTTTCGAATAATGGTTTCCAGCTTTCGAATATTGGCATCCAGCTTTCGAATAATGGTTTCCAGCTTTCGAATAATGGCATCCAGCTTTCGAACGCTGGCACATGCAATTAACCCACTCGCCAATGACCGGCACTGTGGATGGATGTACATACATACCATTCTACCTAGCAAATATTCATAAATGAGGTTGCGAAAGAATTCCAGAAAAAAGACCCGTTTATTGCTTTGAGTTACAAGAATCACGCTTCTAGCGCACACAGAATGGTTTGCGCTACCACCAGCCACCGTGGGGAGTAAAGAAAAGGGGCCCAAGAGCATGGTGGCAGAGGCTGTGGGAAAACAATTTATTTTCAAGTTTGGTGAGTGCCGATCAGGTTGGACAAAGCATCTCGGCAAGCTGTTGCGGCACGGCTAAGGCATCCATAAAGCGCTCAACGGAGCTGTCCTCCAGTGAACTGATCAGTCATATCCAAAGTAATCGTTGCACTCCACTTGCAAGGGGACTGCTGGACTGCATTCAAACAAATTCCTCCTCCAGTTCTTGCACGATGGCCTCACGAAGCGCCAAGCCTGCAAAGAGATGCATGATGTCATGGTAAGTTGAATTATGGCCATCACAGAACAAAAACAAAAATGATTAAATAACACCGAATTTTGTGAAACACAGTCATCGTGAAGACACTAGCAACATATTTTACAGGATAATTTTTAATTTTTTCTTAAGAACCAGCACCACATTAGTTGCACAAAGTGGAATTTAATTTACTAAACTTCCCTTATACCAAACGGTTTAAATTAGTTTAATGCGTCGTGTCGCACTCCCAGTAAATATATTCAATGCGAGATAAGCAAATTAATATGATATTGAAAACAGATTAATGTATTATTTTGTTTTAATATAACTCGTATCTCTAAATTGCGAGGTGATTTTTTATTCCAGTAAATATGCACAGGTTTTAGCGTCTCACCACATGGACGTCAAAACAACATTTTTGATTAGTTTTATTTAATGGGGTTAAAAATGCGGCTTGCGATTTTTGACGAAATACGCTGAACGCAAGGAACTCGGGGCACCTTTGTTTTACCTTAGTTGCTTCGCATGCATGCTATAGTTGGATTCGAAACTGCAACTTGAAAACCACACAAAAATACTAGTCTGATAGTCAAGAGTAATGCCCTTTTTCATTGCGAGAGAACTTGGGCAAAAGCTTTAACCAGTAATTGCGGATTTTCTATTGAGTCTGCAAGAGTAGAAGGCAAAAAGAAACACTACGGAAGTATTACACATATCCTTACCAACTAGTCTGCAGTGGAAAATTAATTAAGCGGTTCTGATTTCCGTCGTGCATAAGCGGTAAAGGACATATTCCCGAATGCATCCTATCTCAAGTCATATGAGTTCAAACCCGCTGTTAGCCAAAGTAGTGAATCGTTAGTGAGTTCATCTCACCAAAGACGAAAAATTAAATTCTCACCATTTGGCCACAATTCCACTGCGCACGACGTCAAGCAAGCCATTTCGCAATGAGAGTGGGTACACAGAAGTCGTCCTCGTGCTTTTTGGCTCGCTCTTTTCTCCTGCCTAAAAAATAAAGGCGCATGTAGTCAAAGCAACATTTACTACAAAAACCACTTTAACTTCCAGACGTATATCAAGGTAAAAGAGTTTTAGTACTTACAAAAGATCTTGCAGGCGGTACGAACAGCGTCGGAGCTCTCCTAATATATGAGTGTGGCTTTTCGCGTGCACAGACTATGAACGGTGCTAGGTCGAGTGTGCATGCATTTTCGTCGCGTTGGTTGTGCACGTGGTTGAGCTCCGCCGTGCAGTCAAGAATGTCTTATTGTGATGAGTCGCGCGCGGTTCCAAGACGAGCAGTGGAGACGATGGTGTGTGTGTGTGTGGGGGGGGGGGGGTTGGCTGGAGGGGAGAGAGTAATTTTCCTTTACACAGGTTTTGTGGTTCCGAGAAAAGTCGTCGAGCTGAAAGGTGGATACAGGGAGGTGGAGGAACAGCGAAGCGCGTAGCTGCGTGCGAGGGAAAACAGATTTGAGAAAGTGACAACCAAAAAGAAAAAATAGCGCTTCGCGGGGTGGGGGGTTAGCCCGCTACCTGGAAAAGGGCACGGCCGGGAGAACAGGTGGGGAGATATTGGACTTGAAGACTTGAAAGAGAGAGGGAAATAGGCCAAAACACGTGAAAAGGGTTTGGAATTTTTGGAGAATGAGTCACATGGCCACAGGTAGTACAGAAAGCAATATCTACAAGAGAGAAGTGGATGGGAAACACGGAAGCGTCAAAGTATTGCTACAAAGCTGCAGCAAAAGCCTGAAAATTTTGAAGTGAAAAACTTGGAGCTTCAAGATGCATTTCGCCAAAACGACTTGAGACACTGGCGTATTTTGTGGGGCCGTATGATGTGGCTTCTGTTAGTTCAAGATAGCTTAAAATTTTACCACATAACAAAAATATAAAGCAAAAAAATATCCAAGCAGAATGCGCGCTCTTTCATAGTTTCATGTACCGTACATGCGCCAAACAAGCTAGGTTAACATGCGTCTAACGCCAGTTGTCACTCCATTTATTCAGTGGTCGTCGAAGAATCCTCAAATTGTTTGTTGGGGTGGAAGTTTCGCGCAAAAAAAGCAAAAGCAAAGGCATGTTGAATTGTGGGTCGCAACTACTTTCGATGGTTTTCATCAATAAAGGTGATGTTCGAAAGAAAAAAAAAATCTGCGAGTAAATATGCAAAGACGTGAGCAAGAGCTATATAGCCCCCAATGCAAATTACGCAACAGTAGAATAAAATGGTCAAAAACAACAATTTCCAACACAACGATTTGCAGAAAAGGAAGGAAATAGCAAATCAGAAAACACGGGAAAGGCGCAATCACAGGGCAAGACGTAGGGAAGCGTAGGAATCGCTTAGCACGTGTCCGCGTGCGTTTATGAAGCACCCGCCTAATATATCACGAGCGCAACGCATAATTCGAAATTACGAGGCGACTGCTTCGTTTCTGGACGTTGCCAAAACTGAGCACAATTTCGGTTTAGCGAATGCACTTGCACTAATCTATTACGTTTGTATCGCGATCTCCCTGAAGCAGACACCAGCTGCGCACTGCGGCAGTTAATTCCTAGAGCGAATAAAAAAAAGTGATTTTTTTTATTCCAAAAATTTAATAAAATGAAACTTATTTCATTTTTGTTGAAGGCACCTGTTGGCAATTTTTGTTGAAGGCGTGTCGGGTGTAATCAGAACGTTAATTCTGATCAACAGGACTTCGATCGCAATTCTCCTAAACGTATTATTGCTTCTCACTGCGCAACCAGAGTGCAGCTTTTCCAACGGAATCATGGGTAGCTTTGCTCACAAACTGCAAAAATGTTCGGTTAAAATATAATAATAAATAAAAGCAAATCTTTGAACTCGCATGTTTTAGCGCGTTCGAAAATTATGAACTGCCGATATGGTACTCGACAATAAAAATAATTTTGAACCCATTTTAATGGATGACACAATGTTTACCAACGTTTGCCAGTATACTTTGAACACTGGATAAGCGGTGGCAATCCTAGGCCAATATAGCCAGCTCCCGGAAATGGCATAGCCAATTCTGGCAAAGAGTGGAACAACACTGGCTAACATGGCCCATGATAGCCAGGATTCGATGATGGCACAGCCAGCAATGGCAAACAGTGGGCCAATCCTGGCTAACCTGGCCCATGATAGCCAGGATCTAATTACGGCTCAGCCAATACTGGTAAAGCGATGGACAACCAGGGCCATTGTTGGATGTGCTAAGGATTGGCACAACCAATATCGGATGCTCACTGGCAACTCTGGGCCTAGTTAGGGCCATGCTTTGCCAGTGGATTTCCAATATTGGCCCGCTGCCGTGTGCTACCTGGGTCTCTTCTATAAACACCTCAACCACATCAAAACAGTTGTGGGAGCAGGCGCGAAAACTAAGCGGCAGTTACTGACCCTTCACAATCCCTTTTTAACAACAGCTGGTACACAAACAAGTATAGATGAACAGGCTGACATACTAGGACAACAGTTCTTTGACGTTTCAAGCTCTCCAGACTATACACAGTCATTCTTAAAACACAAAATCACAACTGAAAAGCAGAGGCTTCCATCGACTGGCAGTACAAACGAAACATACAATACATTATTTAAAACTCCGGAGATCCAAAACGTACTGTCCTCCGGTAAACAGACAGCACCTGGCCCGCAATGTACATTATGAAATGCTTGCCCACCTGTCCGAAGCTGCTGTAGGGGTAGTTTCGCAATTTTTCAAAAAAATATGGGTGTCCGGAAAGATTCCGGAGGCTTTGAAAAAAGCAGTTATAGTACTGTTCTTAACACCTGGAAAGCCGCCCACCTCCCCTAATAGTTATAGGCCTGTAGCTCTTACAAGCTGTATAGCAAAATCATTTGAAAGTGTGCTCAACGTTAGGCAAATGTTCATTCTTGAATGACGTGAACTCGATGACATCCACCATTGCGGATTTGAAAAAGGATGTTCGACCACTGACCGTCTCGTCCACTTAGAAAATAGAGTCCAAGAGACGTTCATACACCAACACTGTCTGGCAGTCTTCTTTGACATGGAGAAGGCGTACGATACCACATGGAGATATGGGATTCTACGCGACTCCGGGTTAGATCTTGGCATCCGGGGTAGGATGTTGAACTGCCTGAAGGATTTTCTGTCCGACCGGTCTTTTCAAGTGCGCCTGGGTGCAACCCTTTCGAAGAGCTTTGTCCAGGAGAATGGAGTACCGCAGGGCTGTATCCTAAGTACTACTGTTCTTTTAGTGAAAATTAATTACGTAGCGAAAATAATTCCCAACTCCGATATGCGTTCCGTGTATGTCGACGACCTTCAGATTGCTTGCACGCCCTCCTGCCTGTCAACGTGTGAGCGGCAGGTACAACTCACATTAAACAAGCTAGCAATCTGGGCAGACCAAAATGAGCTCAAGTTCTCGCCACAGAAAACAGTGGCTGTTGTTTTCTCGCTTAAAAGAAGCTTGCAGATCAATCCGAACTCACACCTAAACGGAGACACACTACCGGTAAAACAAGAACAGAACTTTTTAGGAATAACATTCGAATAAAAAACTAACATTTAAGCCGCACATAAACAACTTGAAAGTGAAGGCCTCCCGTGCAATGAATATCCTTGAAGTACTCTCTAGGAAACGCTGGGGATCTGACAGCGCATGCCTTCTTCATATCTGCCGTTCTCTAGTGCGCTCATGTCTAGATTATGGGAGTATAGTGCACGGCTCGGCAAGGCCTTCATATCTAAAAAGACTAGATCCAGTTCATAATCTAGGTGTCCACCTTTCTTGTGGACCATACAGGACGTCTCCTGGAATGAGCCATCATGTTGAAGCAAATGAGCCATCACTAGAAGGCAAAAGAAAAGCACTTACATGTGCATACATTCTTAGAATTAGGCCGCGAACAAAACCAGTGCGTCATTCAATCTTCAAAACATGCTCTTCTCAAATAATATTTACAATTAAGTCCCAAGCAACCAGGCCTTTGCTAATGCAGTTTGAGGAGATCTGCCATGATCTTGACATATAAGAAACATTACCAAATGTTCCAGAACGTTGCAACGCATTTGCCCCTTGGAACAGCTTTCTGTCGGTCTGTGATATAAGTCTTACACAGTTCAACAAGAGACAAACTCCAGCAGACCACATCATACAAGAGTTCATTACACAAAAGGAAAGATATGATAGCTACACCGAGTTCGACACAGACTGATCGAAAACTACAGGTTATGTTGGAAGTGCAGTAGTGGAAGGGAACTCGGTAAAAATAGTAAGGCTTCCTCACTGTGCATCAGTTTTTACAGCCGAGTGTTATGCTGTGTTTCTTGCTTTGGAGAAAATAATAGCCAAGAACATCGAAAACAGTATTATATACACAGACTCCCTCAGTGTAGTGACAGCACTACAGTCCAGATATGCAGTCACGCCATCACTAGGTAATGACAGAAGCCAACAGCCACATAAACCAAGGGGCACAGGGGATTTTTTTTTTTTTATTTATTTATTTTGTGGTGTTGATCAATTTAGAATATTACTGAATATGTTATCGCTGAAAGAAAATTGATTAGAAAAGCAGAAGAAAAAACAACCATATGCCGCCGGTGGGATCCGAACCCACGACCTCCGAATTACGCGTCCGGTGCTCTACCTCTGAGCTACGGCGACGGCTGTCAAATCTTCTGCTTTCGGGGGTATTTATGTTTACAAGTAACCTAACCTTGAGAGTGTTCATCAGCGCCACCCACGTTCATAAGCGGCGGACGTAGAACGTCCTGAGTTACCGCAGAGTGTGACGTAGAACGCCATCGAACGGAGAGGGTGGAAGCTGCGTGAGAACCCTCTTATGCCTCCTATGGCATCAAGGCTGCCAGAACCGAGGCCCTCGCTAAGCAATTAAGCAAACAAGGGAAGGGGAATGAGGGGCTCGTTATAAATATGACAGAAGCCAACAGCCACATAAACCAAGGGGCACAGGGGATTTTTTTTTTTTTTATTTATTTATTTTGTGGTGTTGATCAATTTAGAATATTACTGAATATGTTATCGCTGAAAGAAAATTGATTAGAAAAGCAGAAGAAAAAACAACCATATGCCGCCGGTGGGATCCGAACCCACGACCTCCGAATTACGCGTCCGGTGCTCTACCTCTGAGCTACGGCGACGGCTGTCAAATCTTCTGCTTTCGGGGGTATTTATGTTTACAAGTAACCTAACCTTGAGAGTGTTCATCAGCGCCACCCACGTTCATAAGCGGCGGACGTAGAACGTCCTGAGTTACCGCAGAGTGTGACGTAGAACGCCATCGAACGGAGAGGGTGGAAGCTGCGTGAGAACCCTCTTATGCCTCCTATGGCATCAAGGCTGCCAGAACCGAGGCCCTCGCTAAGCAATTAAGCAAACAAGGGAAGGGGAATGAGGGGCTCGTTATAAATATGACAGAAGCCAACAGCCACATAAACCAAGGGGCACAGGGGATTTTTTTTTTTTTATTTATTTATTTTGTGGTGTTGATCAATTTAGAATATTACTGAATATGTTATCGCTGAAAGAAAATTGATTAGAAAAGCAGAAGAAAAAACAACCATATGCCGCCGGTGGGATCCGAACCCACGACCTCCGAATTACGCGTCCGGTGCTCTACCTCTGAGCTACGGCGACGGCTGTCAAATCTTCTGCTTTCGGGGGTATTTATGTTTACAAGTAACCTAACCTTGAGAGTGTTCATCAGCGCCACCCACGTTCATAAGCGGCGGACGTAGAACGTCCTGAGTTACCGCAGAGTGTGACGTAGAACGCCATCGAACGGAGAGGGTGGAAGCTGCGTGAGAACCCTCTTATGCCTCCTATGGCATCAAGGCTGCCAGAACCGAGGCCCTCGCTAAGCAATTAAGCAAACAAGGGAAGGGGAATGAGGGGCTCGTTATAAATATGACAGAAGCCAACAGCCACATAAACCAAGGGGCACAGGGGATTTTTTTTTTTTTTATTTATTTATTTTGTGGTGTTGATCAATTTAGAATATTACTGAATATGTTATCGCTGAAAGAAAATTGATTAGAAAAGCAGAAGAAAAAACAACCATATGCCAAACAACAACCACTAGGTAATGTCATACATAACATAACAAGGATCATAACACAAGGACATAACATAAAATTATGTTGGGTTCTAAGCCATTTTGGAATTGATGGTAACGAGAGAGCGTACGCATGGGCTGCTCAAGCCCACAACAAGGAAATACAGAAAATAAGAATGCCACATACTGACTTTATGAAGCCAGTTCAGAGCAGACTGAGGAACAAATGGCAGAGCACATGGAATAGTCAGATAAATAACAAGCTACACTTAATGAAACCAATATTACGAGAATGGAAATCATGCACAAATCAGGAACGCTTTTTTAAAGTTATTTTTTGTTGTGTGTGTATTGGACACACACACCTTACCCACAAGTTTCTACTAACAAAACAAGGCAAACCTACCCGTGAAAAATGCGGAGATGAACTCACAGTAACTCATATCTTAATTTCATGCGGAGAACTTGAAACACTCAGAAACAAATTTTTACCCCGTTTTACAACCAAAACATCCCTTTTCATCCGTCATTGATTTTAGCTGAAGAAGCTCCTATTGATAAGTCAAGTGATTTTAAATTTTAAAAGAAGCCAATGTACTCTCGAAAAACTGAATTCCTACCCCGTGCTTCACAATTTATTGACACACCTCATCATCAACCTTCTCATGCCTGCGAAGAAGGCTGAGGTTCTCATTTAAATCGTTGGGATCATCGGCGCCCTTGCACCGACAAGGACACGCCGAGGTGACCCAACTTTTCTCAAATTTTAACCCTGTTTTTGGCGCATGATAACTGCGTTGCTTATGCGCCACTAAACCCTACTCAACTCAACTCAACCCGAAGTAGGATACTTGAAAGTCAACGTCAGGCACTACATACCCAATTCCTGCCACTGTTTAAATTCTGAGAAGTTTGGCCATGGCTCACAGAGCTGCCGCGGCCGTTAAACTTGCGCGAAATGTGACTCGAAGGATCACCATTCTGATCAATGTGCCGCAGCCCCGCGCTGCACAAACTGTGAAGGAGACCATGCAGCATACTCCAGGGCGTGTCCGTCCCGGAAGAAAGAAAAAGAGATAACCACCATAAAGACAAAGGAAAATATTTAATTCAGTGAAGCAAGAAAGCGATTCGCACTCACGAACTTTCTCCTTTAGAGCGAAACCAAACTTTGCTGATGTGGTGCGCAGGGGCGTAGCACCACACAGCACTTCGGCACCTGCCGAGGCCACTTCAACCGCGCCTGTGGCAGGGCCACCCACGCCCCAGGCAGGGACAGCGAAGGCTGCTCTGCCAACTCCAAGGTAGGGAGTGCCGGCCCATGGCTCGGTATCCCGCAGGCCTTCCCCCCGTTGGTGCAGGCCTGAAACCCACACACCCGCGGCACCCCGAGGTCGTCCAGCACCTCTGACGATGTGATGAAGGTAACTCACAGCCCGCCTGCTTTACAGCGGCGGAACAGCTCTCTTGAGCGAAAAAAATACAGGGCCATCATAACAGCCCCAGAACATAAGTAAACCCCTTATCGTTCCTACCCCAAAACATAAACATGGCATTTCTAGTTCAGTGGAACTGCAGAGGATGTAGAGGAATTACATTGGCATAAAAGATATTTTAGGGCCAATGTCTCTCATAGCCTTCCCAAGCAGCACAAATTGATTGGTCCAACAGTGGCAAAAGAGTGGCGGAAATTGGCATGAATATTGGTCCTACACTGGCATTTGAGCAATCCGAGACTTTTTCCAACAATGGCCCTTCATTCATGCCAAGATTGTGCTTATACTCAGCCAGTCTAGCTGCCAGCATTGACCCAACATTCAGCCAGTCTATCCACAAATGGCCAACGTTCGTGCCAAGACTATGCCCATGTTCAGCCAATCTATTAATTATGGCCCGACATTCGTGCCAATACTATGCCCATATTCAGCCAATCTCACGCCAATAGTATGCCCACATTCAGTCGCTCTGTCAATAATGGCCCGAAATTCGCGCCAATAGTATGCCCACATTCCGCCAGTATCAATAATAGCCCAGGTTTGCTCCGACTTGTGCCCACTTTTCCACCCTTGATCTAACTTTTATAGGTGGCATATCAATTGCAAGGCCAGTGGGAAATTGTACGCGATCGGGGGTCCCACCTAGTTTTGTACCACACCTCTTGCTGGCCAGCAACAATGCAGACATATACCGCTTGTTTTCCACCAGCCGGAGCTTGTATGTGTAACATTTTACATATGAGCAGTCAGCAGACATACAAAAAAGAAAGAACGGATTCAAAGAACAAAATTTATTGCATCTACGGTGCCAGTACATCGTGAAATGCATTGTGCCGGAGCCGCTGAATCGATGAGTCATATCGGCACTAATCGTTGCACTCCTCTTGTAAGAGAACTTTTGCAGTGCCTTGAAACAAATTCCTCGCCAAGCTCTTGCACGATGACCTGGCTGTACATCGCAGCTGCAAAGAGGTGCATGATGTGATCATGAGTGTAAGTACAACCATCGCAGAAAAAAGACAAGAAATAAAATAACACATTGATCTTAGTGGCGCGCAGTGTGCGAGAAGGTACTCGCAACATATGTTGAAAGTATAATTTCTAAATGACTCTTAATATAAATCCCCACACTAATAGCAAAATGTTGAATTGAATTTAACAATTTTTTCCCACCGTATTGCTAATTTCTAATCCCAATTTGCCGTGTCACACCCTCAAATACATATTAAAAGTCACAAAAAGAGATAAATATAGTGTTTAATACAAATCAATCTATTTTTATATTTCCTATCAAAATTATATGTCTATTGCGAGCTGGTTTGCCTTTTTGTTCCAGCAAAGTATGGCCCAGGTGGTAGCAGCTCCTCCCTATCGAACAGCTGTGAGCAATTTTTTTTTCGCTATGAAATATAATATTCCATGCAAAGACGGCTTGCACAGTTTTGCGAAATGCGCTGAACGCAGGAGACCGAATACACTTTTTTTAAAGTAAGCAGATTATCGATGCCGCTTGGCATGCATGTAACGGGGCAGACGGAAATCTTACTTGAAAACCACACGAAATCACTCTTCCGTTAGTCCATGGGTGATTAATTCCGAGACAACAAGGATAAAGTTCGCTGGGACCAGGAATTCCGCTTTTTCTCGTACGCCTGCAACTGGCCAAGACAAGGGCACCCGGCACGGGAATATTACACGCGGCCAGAAAACTGCTGCAGTGAAAGAATAAGCGCTTCTGGTACTCATCTTGCACAAACGATAGACAACCAATGTCGTAATGAACGCAACATGAGTCGGGCCACACGACACTCCGCCACGGTGATTGAAGAGATAGTCAACGTTCGGTAAATCCATTTTTTCAAAGCTGAAAAATAAAGTTCTCGCCATTCTGTGCATGCCTTTGCGCTAGACATTTCGCTGTGAAAGTTGCCATTCAGAAGTTGGCGCCAGTGCTTTGTCGCTTTCTCGTTTCCTGCCGGAGAAAAAAAAGGTCGGCGCTGATTCAAAGCGGCAATTACGCCAAGAACCATATTCATTTCCGAACACATTTCAATATAAAAGTATGGTGGTACTCACAAATAGAATCTTGCAGGCCAGGCTACTGAATTCCGTCATAATTGTCAAATCGTATCGGGTGCGGATTCTCGACAACGAACGGCGTCAGCTTGAGCGCGCATGCTTCGTCGGCACGCTGGTTGTGTGGCTTTTCGCCGCCTTGCTAGCTACAGGCGATACTCGTTGGGCGAGTGTTCGGGAAAGGAGGAGACCACGATGGGACAGGTTTCTTATATTTTTCGGAGAATTTGCTGCAGCAAGAGAAACGGCAGCTGGAAAAGGGGTAGAAGAAAATCTAGGCAGGGTGGATGAGCGGCGTTGCGCTTAGTTGGGCGCGAGGGGAAAACAGGTTAGAGAAGGTCAGTGTACCTAAAATCACAAAGAAAAAAAAAACTCCTAGCATGGTGAGGGCCAGCGCTCTTCCAACAAAGAGGCTCGGCCCGGCAAAAGGCGGCTGTATGGGACTTCAAAAAGGGGGTGGAGAGGGGGGGGGGGAAATGAGTGAAAGAATTCCGGAATGTCCGGAGGGTGCGCCATAGGCGTTGAGCACGTGAAAAGCGGCAAGGAAACGACAATGCGGAGATGTTGGAAGTGGAAACGTGGAGCTTGGGCATGAATTTCGTCAAAACGGCTCCAAACATTAGCGTAATCTCTGCGGTCGTGTGCCTCTTTGGTTGAAGCTGAGATAAACGTGTTACTATGAAAATACCGGAAATATAAAACAATAAATAAAATTAGCGGGAACAATGCGTGTTCTTTGAGTGTTTCATATATGATACTTGTGGCGGACAAAGTAGGATGACATACGTCCAAGCAACACCATTCATCAATATAATCCAATGATTCGCTTCTAGAGCGACGAATACCCTACATTTTATACACACCAGTGTAGGCAGGTCAGTCTAAGCCGTCATGCGGCCCACCCGTGCGTGTCTGCGCTAGCTCGAAATGACGCGGCGCGCTAATCAGCAATGCACCTGTTATGGCTCATTGGTATTAAGGATACGCGCAAAGAAAAGGCAAAAAAAAAAACTAGTGGAAATGCGACCGGGAAAAAGTTCCGATCTTTAATTTGATAAACGTGATAATTTAAAGCAAAAACGTATGCTAGAGCCGTCGTTATAGAATACCCAAAAAGCACAGCAGAATAACAAAACAATTTGCGACATTAAAAAAACCTAGCCACCTTAGCTTCGCGGCTTCAGGAAGCAGAGCCGTTTGTTCGCTTATTATTTTTTTTTTTAATTTAACATACATCTACATTTTCTTTCTCGTCTGCTGCTTCTTCACGCAGTAAATGCGCAGCAAGTTGTTCACGTCAACTGTTTATTTGCGATAAAACCAAAATCCCGTTTTACTCACATCGTTTCTTCTCTCAAAATGCGCCACGCAATAATTTGTGACCTAGTGGAAAAAGCGATTTATTTGTTTTTTTCTAGCGTGAGCATCCTGTGGGTGAGGCATTGTATTCCGGATTGTGTAATACGATTCAGCGTTTCGTGCAGCATAAACTTATTAGTTAAGTTGAGCCTATATCTTGAGACACGAATTTGAACCGGCAACCTATAATCGGGGGCTGTGGTATGCGAGGTATGCGAGAGATATGCGAGGCAGTACGTTAACTAGTGCGTTATTATATCATTCCTCGAATCGAAATTTCATTTTCTTGATTGTGGCACCTCTTTCTCTCTTTCTTTTATTTTTGCATACCATAATTACAAAAGACGCCGCTTTTCAAAATTCGTATACCATCGTGAATGAATCTGACCTCTGCTCACTTTCGCGCAATCAATTACATCGCGCTTTTTATTGTAATTTCGCGTCAGAGTTCGACGCTAGCGCTGTTGTTGGTCATAAAAAATAAAGAAATAAACAAGTCCGAATATTAAAAAACACGGATTGAGAGAAATAACCACATATAATCACAGGGACATCATTTGGTGTGTCGTGGAGCGGCACTGCCAATACAGGGAAAACAGCGGACAAGTAGGGCCATCATAGCGGGTGTAATGAGGCGGCACTGCCAATATGGGGACGACAGCGGACATTTAGGGCCATCGTTGGAGGTGTAACTAAGTGGCATTGCCAATACGGGGAAAACATCGGACAAGTAGGGCCATCGTTGGAGGTGTAACTAAGCGGCATTGCCAATATGGGGAAAACATCGGACAAGTAGGGCCAATGTTGGAAATGGCACATTGTGGCAGTGCCAATATGGGGACAATGAAGGCAACATTGGTCCTGTATAGGGCCACACATAGCCAACAGACTCCCAATATTGGGCCAACGGTTTGTGCTGCCTGGGTTATGTCTCCAGGAAACCAATCTAGATCCACAAGATACGAATATCCTGAAACATAATAAAACTTTCAGACGCGATCGTGAGCAGGCAAATCGACTCTCGGGAGGCGCTAAAATTGTCGTTGAAACCGGCGCTCTGCTCGAGAAATCACACTCAAAACGAAACTTGAAGCTGTTGCGGTCAGTGTCGTCACCCATAAAAAATTTCTATCGGTTCTGTATACATACCACCACATTTTACATTAGCAGTCCACGGTCTACAAGAACTCATCAATGAACTTCGAGAACCGTATCTAGTAGTTGGGGCATTTAACGCTCACTCCCCTTTTTGGGGAAGCGAGCGCTGTGACTCTGGGGGTCGAATACTCGAAGAATTTATCCACACAAATAATGTGTCTTTTAAATACACAAAAAGCCACATACTGCTCTCCTACCTCAGTGAAAATGACCTGTTTGATTTGTCGTTTTGTTTACCTTCTGTTTTAAACGAATTTAAATGGGATGTCATTGACAACTCATTTGGCAGCGAGCACCTCCCTATACTAATTGCTTTAACATGCCCACCAGAAATAACCCCAACAAAACCGCGACGCTGGAAACTTCACCTCGCCTACTGGTCAGTTTTCGTAGCAAAGGCTACTTTAGAGAATATAGTTTTAGAAAATAACACCATCGACCTGATAAATGAAAAGTTCACAAATTGTATCATAGCTGCCGCACTCACAGCTATTTCTCAGTTGTCACGAGTGATGCGACAAAACCATAAAGTATGGTGGACAAAAGACTGCACGCAAGCAAAAAAACAACAAAATAGAGCTTGGGGTAAATTTCGCCGGTATCCGTCACATGAGAAGTAAATTTTGAAAAGGCAAGGGCTAAATCTAAGTACATCCGTCGCAGTGCCGAGAAAGCCTTTGGCAATATTATGTTTCAGCTATCAACAGTCAAATTCGATCAAAAAAAAAGTAGGAGCAGGTTCGCAAATTAAATGGCAGCTTTTCACCATTCACAATTCCCTTGTATTGGGAAAGCAATACTGCTCACTGTTTGAGCCCTTCAGCGTAGCACGGCGGTGGACACGTTTGACCTTTAGCGTGACTTTAGACGTGACGTCCTACTGGCTGCGAAAAACCAGGGCCCCAGCTCGGCTTGTCATTGTAGAGCGGCGGTAGACACGACGGGCGGTTAGCCTCACGCTTCCCCCACTAGAGGCGCTGCGGTAGGAGTGACGTCACACCATCTGTGGAAGAGGAGGGCCCCAACTCGTGCCATCGGCGGAGAGCGGCGGTAGATACGGCGGGCGGTGAGCCTCTCGCTTCTGCCGCTAGGAGCGCTGCGGTCGGAATGACGTCATACGAGTTGTATAAACAGAGCTCCAGCTCGTGCCGTCGGCGCAGAGCGTCGGTAGAAACGGCGGATGCGGGCTGAAGAAACGGATGAAGTTGCTTTCGCAATTTCAGGGCTTAACCAAGCTGAGCCTCTGCCAATTTTTTTACAACACCTGACACGTAAACAAGCATAGGGGTTAACACTTCTTTTTGGGCGAGTTGGTGCATACTTGATTTGAAGAAAATAGCGCCAGAGCATGCAAACCAAGAAAAGACAAGGACGAGACACAAAGCGCTGACTCACAACTAATTTTATTGAAACAGGCAGCGCCTTTATATGGCGAAGTTTCACTGAAAAAGAAGGAGGAGGGCAGGAAAGGTAAAGATATCGAAGCGACCAACACAGCGAGCACACATCAGCAAGCGGTAACCAAAACAAAAACAAAAAAGTTAACAAAGATTATTTAAGGGCGGCATCTAAAAATTCGAACTCGGAAAAAACCTTAAAACAGATGGGCTGCTGACACACCTATTGCCAAGTTTCCTTATGTGAAAAGCCTCCACACATTCACGTGCCTTCTTATCTACGCATTTGCCAAGAATCTTAGTCTGACTTTGCGATATTTTCTTAGCGAAAGTTGACCAGTCTTAAGACATAGTTTTTATTGGGGGGGGGGGGGGGGGGGGTTAACGGTTTTTAGGTACGTGGACGATTTTTTGGTGCTTTTAAAAAAGCAGACTTCCTTCACCTACCCCTCTACAGTAGGTGAAGTTTTAAATGGTTTTAACAAACATGGACTTGGGCTCACGTTCACCCATGAACTTCCTGACACTAACATCTTACAATTTTTAAATCTAAAACTAACCTTTCTCGAGAGACATGTTTGCTGGGGCTATTACCCGCGCGTGAAGAAAGATATTTTGCCTTATGATTCTATGCACTCAAACACGGTGAAAAGAGCAATAGCATCGCATTGCTTGGAATCTTCTATGAAAAAGTCGTGCCCGCATCGGTTGCAGGCTAGCTTCCAGAATCAGGTGAGCCGGCTTTCTGCGGCTGGGTTCCCCTGCTCAGTGTTGACTGCTGTCTGCGACACCCTTCTAAAAGAAACTTGAGCAAGGAACACGAAGAAACTCCGGAGAGGATCGATGCAGGTCACAGAAGCCGTTGGTGGTGCCTTACTTGCACAAAACTGCTCACAATTTGAAGAAAGTGGCCAACAGGCATGGGGTTAGTGTCGTTTTTTCCGCCCCCAACAAGCTGAAAAAGCTGTGCCCCCTTATTTGCAGCTCAAGAAAGCGGGGTTGCCAGATAAGGCACGAGTCTCCATTCGTCATGTGTTCCGCAGGAGTGGTCAATGCTATCCCCTTAACGTGTGGGAAGACCTATGTTGGCCAGACTGGGCGCTGCATCAACGAGCGCTTGGGGGAACATGCCCGAAATTTATCAGATTTAAAGGATAAATATGCATATTTGGTAGCGCATATTATGGGTTGAGACCAGAGTCCCTCAATACTTTACTGGTCATGAAACTCCCACGAAAGTTTGATATAGGGACAAGAGTGGCCGCAAGGGGCGCCCTCGCCATTCGGGGGGCATCGGAGTGAATCCGGCGCTGGCGCTCTGCGGCCCACAACAGAACTGAAAAATGCTAATAAATACATCTCCGGAGTGATACTACTGTGAGAAGGATGTGTTTCCGGGCAGGTGAAGGCACAGACAAAAATAAAACTGTTTATCAGCGCACTGGCGGCCGGCGAACCCGGTAACACTCGGCAAATTCGCACGCAACCGATTGCGCAGGAAGCCAGCGGGCCTCGCTCGTGAAATACTAGTCCCTGTTTAAAAAACAAATAAGACAGGCGCTAGCATGGTATATGCTGGCTAGTATTTCAGATACAGAGATGATCACCTGCCGGTCCGATGGAGCGGGGCTGGCGCGTCCGTTCGCCGTTCAAGGTACGAGGCGCAGCGCGCATACACGCGCCGGCAATGGGCACAGGCGCCCCTGGCTATGCCTGCTCGCATGGAGAAAGGCGTATGTCTGGTGGTAGTGCTCGCACTACTTGAAGGAAATTTGGGTAAACGATGATTAAGAGGACTTAGTATGACATCTAGCTTTAGAACGAGAATTTCGATGGCAATTATAGCATGTTATTTATGCTATGCAACACACAATGTTGATAAAACATGTTTTTTTTTTCTAAAGCATTTAGTGCAAATTTCAGTAGCCGATCCACGGCACTTTAAAGACTCGCACCAGCCTTAATGCCTCCCACAAAGTGCAATGGTTGTAATTCGCGACCACGCCTCGCTATTTCCTATATAGACGCTTACTTGTAAACATTTATTTTCCCTTTTATTCAATTTATTCTTTTCATAACTACAATCAGTATGAATGAAGCACTGATGCGAATTCCGGAACAAGCAATGAAGACCGAGTGCTGTTTCATATGAATTTCTTACTTTTTTTTTACTGCCACTGCCTTCGTGCCACATTTGACTTTAAGGTTGCTCATACAGTATATTGTAGTTTTTATTCAGCTTTTATTCGTTTTTATTGCAACTGTTATTGATAATTTATCAATACAATCAAGTAATTCTTCTTCATGGCCGAGACCATCATTAATAAAGTAAACTAAGTCAAAACCGTTTCCAACGTCAAAGATGAAGAAAGTGGGAATAATAGTTTTATTTGAGAACAGGACAACAACTTTTAAAGCGAAAAATCACACAAATCTTTTCATTTTCCAGAGGCATGACAGAGCTACATAACTCGGAACCGTTTAACAACGTTTAACTCAACTTCTTCCCTCCACTTGCCGGACAAGACCGGCGCGATGATTCCCTGGACTTCTTGTTTTTTTCTCTGGTGAAGAAATGCAGCCGGCATCTCAGAAAAAAATGAATAACTTCTGCAGTGGTTGCCACGAAATGTGATGGACAGCCCACACTAGCGGAGGAAATTCTACTGTCATGCAATATGCTTTCAATAATATTCATGTAGAGGTTAGCGCATGCAATTTTCTCTACTGTGTACTCCTCCACATAGCCTTCTACTATTTTTAAAAGGCCAAGCAAGCGGTCTGAAGGCACCTGTAGACAGCCTTTTGATCTTGTTGCTGTCAAATCATTTGGCTTCCGAGTTGAATTTTTTAAGGTTTGGACACAGCACGAGCAAGCCATCGTTGCAAACTTCTTGACCACGTAGCCAGCAAGATGATCTAGAATGCAAAGAAAGAAGGGAAAAAGGAAGAAGGGAAAATATCACTCATAGATCTCCCGTGCGCCGTACATGCAATCAGCACGCAAGCAACACGGCACACGCATGCCTACTTTCATTACCTGGGCCAGTCTCCGTTGCACCTGCGCCCGTCGAACTCGAGCACATCGTCGCTGCAGCGCCAGAGCTCTCCAGATCAGCTGACGGCTCCCGGCGACGCTTGGTAACCTTGAGCTGCCGAGGCGAGTGAGTTGTGCGCTTTTTCGGATTTGACAAATACGCAGGGAGGCCTTCGAAAATCCTCGGCACGGCATCCGGCGAAAGTTTTGGCACATCGCGCTGCGACGTCACCAGCACGCCATCGACTACCCATTGATCTGCACGCACAATGTCACTCGCATCGAAGTGCTTTTCACAGACACGCACATGCGGGGAGTAAAAACTGAAGCCAGAGGTTTCTTGGCGTGGTATGGCGCGCTTCCATTTTAGCCGCCGGTCGCTGTCACTGGGCGGGCAGAACATCGACACTTTTTCTTCATTTCCCCTGTACCCAGAGCGGCATCCAGGTACGCAACAAGTACGCGGCATCCTAACCTGACTTTCAGGCACACCCAGGGCACATTCTCATGAGACACAGCACAGGGAGAAGCCGAAAACTGCGAGCACACATGCCACGCTATTCCGCACTGACAGCAGCAGCCGCCTTCGGTCACCCTCCGCTGCACGCAGCGCCGCATTGCGGCCGCCGCTGGCAGCGCACAAAGCTCTCCCATAGCGGGACGGCGAAGTTTCATGACCAGTAAAAGTATTGAGGGACTCTGGTTGAGACGGATGCAAGGCACGATTGAGTCAGACTAAGATTCTTGGCAAAAGCGCAGATAAGAAGGCTCGTGAATGTCTGGAGGCTTTTCACATAAGGAAACTTGGCAATAGGTGGGTCAGCACCCCATCTGTTTCACTTTTTTCGTCCGAGTTCGAATTTTTAGATGCCGCCCTTAAATAATCTTTGTTAACTTTTTTGTTTTTGTTTTGGTTACCGCTTGCTCATGTGTGATCGCTGTGATGGTCGCTTCGATATCTTTACCTTCCTGCCCTCCTCCTTCTTTTTCAGTGAAACTTCTACATATAAAGGCGCTGCCTGGTTTCAATAAAATTAGTTGTGAGTCAGCGCTTTGTGCGTCGTCCTTGTCTTTTCCTGGTTTGCATGCTCTGGCGCTATTTTCTTCAAATCAACCCTAGGGGAACAGGCAGACATATTGGGGGAGCATGTCGCTGCATGACACTATGCGCAGTCCTTTTTAAGACGTAAAACACAGCTGAAAAACAGAGGCTCCCAAAAAGTGGAGGTGCAAATGAAAATAACAACAGTTTAATTACCCGTCAAAAAATCGATAGAGAACTATCTGCCGGCAAAAAAAACTGCTCCAGGACCCGACGAAATACATTATGAAATGCTTGCCCATATTTCTGAGCCTGCCGTAAAAGCAATTTTAAGATTCTTTAAAACAGTTTTGATGTCTGGGAAAATACCTGAAGCCTGCAAAAAAGCTAATATTGTACCGTTTCTTAAACCTAGAAAACCCCCAACCGCTCTCCTAGCTGTTATAGACCCATAGCCTTAACCAGTTGTCTCGCCAAATACTTTGAAAGTGTCCATAATATAAGGTTAAGTTTTGTTCTTCAATCCAGTGAACTTCTTGATATCCATCAGTGCGGATTTAAAAAGGGATGCTCCGCTACAGATCACCTAGTCCGCCTTGAAAATACCGTCAGAGAAGCTTTTATGCACAATCAACAGTGTCTTAGCGCCTCTTTTGATTTAGAAAAAGCATATGATACTACCTGGAGGTTCCGGATTGTTCAGGACGTAGCTGAGCTCGGCATTCGTGGCAGAGTACAGAACACCATTAAAGACTTTTTGTCCGACCGTTCCCTTAATGTCCACCTAGGCTCAACCCTTTCGAGGAATTTTATTCAGGAAAATGGAGTGCCTTAAGGGTGCATTTTAAGCACAACTCTCTTCGTTGTAGAAATGAATTCTATTAAGAAAATAATCCCAAGGTCCATTATATATTCAGTCCAAGTTGACGATCTTCAGATAGCTTGCACATCTTCCAATATTTACATGCAAAAGACAAGTACAACTTACAATCAACAAACTGGCAACATGGGCAGACAGGAATGGTTTCCAGTTTTCAACGCACAAAACGGTGTCCTTACTCTATTCTCTCAAACGAGGCTATTATACAAATCCCACATTACACCTAAACCAAACCGAGCTGCCTTTAAAAAAGGAACACAAATTTCTAGGCATCACTTTCGGCAACACACTTCCCTGCCTCACATAGACGCACTGAAAAAGGAAGTGTCGCTATCACTCAACATGCTAAAAGTCCTTTCACGCAAACAATGGGGTTCTGATCGGGCATGCCTTGTACAGATTTATCGCAGTGTAGTACGTTCCATATTAGATTATGGTTGCATAGTGTATGGATCAGCAAGACCGTCGTACTTGAACCCCCGCAGGGGCGTCTGATTCATGCAGACGTTGGTGAGTTGCGACACGACGGGTACCTGAGCATCCGCAGGGACATCCCCGCAGGGGGATGATGGTGAGCAGTGCGTCACCACAGACCGGAGCACCAGCGCTTAGCTTGCGTGGCATCGCCGTGTCCGGGAAAAAAAAATTTGCCTGTGGCTTATCTTGGTTAAGCCCGGAAATTGCGAAAGCAATGGGTACGTCGCAGTCGTTTCGTCAAGTTCCAACGTTCATCACTGCTGAGTCTGACACAGTCTGACAGTCCGATTATCCGCTGAAGAGGTCGCACGTTCTCGCCGAGCTGCATACTGGGCACGTTGCTTAGCGAGTCTTTTTTCACGCTGTTCCTCTGTCTCTGTAGCTCGCCGCTCTCTCTTACGCGCATTGCGACGAGCTTCCGTAGCGGTGGGCGGAATCGTCGCGAAGCAATGTTAAGCCGCTGGTGTTTGGCACAGCTACTGCTTACTAGCGACGTGAGTTGAGCCTAATCTCTTCGGCGTAACGCCACAATTGAGCTCCTAGCGGAGAGCGCAGGAGTTAGGCGCCGATGAAGGCACCGCCGCTTCCTCCGACTGCGCGAGATGGTCGCCCAGCTTTTCGGCGTGACGTCACATACCTGTTGCGCTCCTAGAGGAGAGCGCGGGAGTTAGGCGCCGGTGAAGGCACCGCCGCTTCCTCCGACGGCGCGAGATGGTAGCCCAGCTCTTCGGCGTTACGTCATGCATGACGTCACACGGGGTTCATCGAAAGGTCTTTCATGGCACCGCCGCGTCACAGCAAAGGCTTTAAAGTGCAAGCAGTATTGCGTTCGCACTAAAAGGGATCCTGGGGGTTGAGCCAATGCCGAGCGTTTGGACCTTTAAGGCCCCTCAATGGAGGCAACACACCACTTTGGCCCCAGCTTCCTGTAGACGGCACCTCCAGCATGACCCGACCGGGGCAAATCGGCAGTCGCCTTTTCCTATCGTCCCCTCTATCTTTCACTTTTCTATCCCTTTCTTACAACTCTCCAGTCTCCTCCTCTCTTCTCGTTTTTTTTTCACTTTTTATAGGCGGCTAGGGTTAAGGACCAGGTAAGCCCCATCTTTCCCGTCTATTTTGGGGCATATTGTGGTGCACTTTTCTCAGCAACTAATAAAAATAGCAGCAAGATGTTCACTTTATTTTGTTCAGAATTTCATCTTCTAGCCGCTGTACCAAAAGTATTTTAGTATACGAGAAATTAAATTATTAGTGATTTTTTTACTTTCTACACCCTAATTTGGACCAAATTTTGTATATATTTTTATTTTAAAACAAACAATGTTATTTGCACGCTGATTATTTTGATACAGTAAATTGCGACATATATGTACTGTATACACAGAAAAAATCAGCCTGATATCTATTGTCATTTCGAAAATAATGGTACCGAAGTAACAAAAAAATTTGTTTAGAGAAAACTGAGTTTAAAGTAAATAAAACCTTCTATCCCTAGGTTTCGACTTAGCCAACTCATTCTGACCAGTTTATTCAGTAGGCACCAGCTGTTTAGTCACCATCTAGGTCAGCTTGGCGCTTGTTTTCCTGCCATTTACCTTCTCGCGCCTGTTTTGTCGCTTGCTGCGTAGCTCGATCACAAAGTAAACTCGACGCCGATCGACTTGCTTCCGCCAGCGGACAGTGTTGCTGCCCGGACTTAGTCCGCATGCCTCAAGAACTTTAGTTCTTGCGATGGCGCCGTCATTGAAGGTCAGAACAGCATCTAATGTAGCAATCTTGAATGTCTGTAGTCCCTCAAGGACATTTTTTAGCACACTCCCATACGACGTTGTTCAAAGACTCGTTTGGGTTGTGGATGGTTGCCAGAGAGCTTTCTCTTGCAGCTAAATTCAGTAACACTTCGAGTTTTTTTAGTTTTTAGTAAAAACGGAGAAAACACATCGCTCGTAAAGGGGATGTGTCGCTGACCGCTTTGTTTTCAGGTAGATTTTCAGGTTGATACAAATTGCACAGAATGAAGTGTGATACATGAAACGATGCAGAAAAGAATGTAATTTCATATTTAGCAAAAAACTAAAAATTGATATTTTTCACATTTTTTGCTTACCCTGTCCCCTTAACCTTGTGTGGCCAACTACCCTGAGTTGCGTCATATTTGGTTATAGTTGAGCTGTACAGCTGGCTAGGGCAGGACTTGCTCGCAAGTTTCTGTCCGGTCCCTTTGTTGGGCTCCATAGTGGGCGGTTGGAACCATGACCGAAAACGAATTTTTTATGGCTCCCCCTCTTTCTAAACCTGATCGCTCTCTCATTAGAGGGCGGTACGAAGCAGACGAATTTTTCTAAAAAAGAAGTCAGCTTTCCTAAATACCATGTCATTCATAGTGAAGTACAAGATAAGCAAGCAAGAATCCTGTCTTCCTTCCAATTATCAAAGTGCTTGATAGAAGTCTTGGGGATTGGCTACAAGGTATCAAAAATGGCCAGTGGTGACTAACTGCTCGAACTGCGTGACAATGTCAACACTCAAAACTCGTAAACATTCTATCTGTAGGCGATATTCCTTTCTCCGTGACTTCACATCAATCTCTGAACACTGTCCGAGGCGTTATATCCGAAAATGACTTCGTCCACATTTCTGAAAAAGAGATGCTCGAAGCTCTGAGTGACCAGATTTCATAGACGTTCACCAAATCATGATCCGGAAAAAAAATAATGAAATAGACACAAAACACATGATCGTCACGTTCAAGACCAGTACACTGCCCGACATAGTCGAAATAGGATATCTGAAAGTTAATGTAAGAGCATACATACGCATCCCTCGCCGATGTTTCAATTGTCAAAGGTTCGGCCACGGCCTACAACGTTACCGCGGTCGCAAAAAGTGCGCGAAATGTGCCTTGAAGGATCACCAATCTGATAAATGTTCCGCAGCCCCGCCCTGCGCATGCGCAAACTGTGAAGGAGACCATGCAGCATACTTTAGGGCGTGTCTGTCCCGGAAGAAAGAAAAAGAGATAACCACCATAAAGACAAAGGAAAATATTTAGTTTAGTGAAGCAAGAAAGCGATTCGCACTCATGAACACTTTCTCCTTTAGAGCGAAACCAAACTTTGCTGATGTGGTGCGCAGGGGCGTAGCACCACACAGCACTTAGGCACCTGCCGAGGCCACTTCAACCGCGCCTGTGGCAGGGCCACCCACGCCCAGGCAGGGACAGCGAAGACTGCTCTGCCAACTCTAAGGCAGGGAGTGCGGGCCCATAAGTCGGCATCACGCAGGACTTCCCCCCGTCGGGGGAGGCCTAACACCCATACAACCGCGGCATCTCCGTGGTCTTGCAGCAACTCTAGCGAGGTGATGTACCTAACTCAGAGCCTGCCTGCTTTACAGTTGCGGAACAGCTCTCTTGAGCGGAAAAATGACAGGGCCATCATAACGGCCCCAGAACGCAAGTAAACCCCTTACCGTTCCTACCCCAAACATAAACATGGCTTTTCCTACCTGTAGATTTACCTGTAGAAAATGAACATAAATTTCTAGGCATGACATTTGAGAGAAAACTCACTTTCCTGCCTCATATTAACACGTTAAAAAAGAAAACTTCCCTATCACTGAACGTACTCAGTCCTTTCACACAAACACTGGGGTTCTGACAGGGCAGGCCTTCTAAAAATTTATCGCTCTGTAGTACGATCCTCATTAGACTATGGTAGTATAGTATATGGTTCAGCAAGGCCATCGTACCTAAAACGACTGGACCCAGTGCACAATTTACGTTTACGTCTTGCAACTGGTGCTTATAGGACGTCGCCTATAAACAGTCTTTATGTTGAAAGTAATGAACCATCACTCACAGACAGAAAAATCATGCTCACATGCTCTTTTATTCTAAAAATCCGTTGCCTACCGAAACATATCTGTTACGAAATAGTTACAAAGTGAGCATCCAGAGCACTTTTTAAGAACAAACCACGAACTACCAGGCAGCTCTTCCTGCGTTTTTAAGAGATGTGCCAGAGTCTCGGCGTACTGATCACAACTCGGCGTACAACTTTCCTGCAATATGCGATTTCACTCCCTGAGCTTCACAAAAAGCAGACCCCACAACAACATATAGTACAAGAATTTCTTGCACTCGAGGAAAAATACAATAGTTTTACGGACTTTTATACGGACGGTTCAAAAACAGCCGCCTACGTAGGAAGTGCAGTAGTAAGGGGGAATGAGAAGGAAATAAGCAGACTTCCACAGTGTGCATCAAGTTTCAGAGCCGAATATTACTCTGTATGCTTAGCCGCAAAAATATAGTTAATGGAAACCTCAGAAACAGTATTACTTACACAGACTCCCTTAGTTTACTTACAGCTCTCCACTCTAGAAATGCAATTACCCCGATGCTCGGTGACATAATACACAACATAACAAAAGCCATAGCTCAAGGAAAAAACATAAAACTTTGCTGGATGCCAGTAACGTCGGAAAAAAAGGCAACGAGAGAACAGACCTCTCCGCTGCGCAGGCTCGCACCAAGCAAATAAAGAAAGCAGATATTACCTTTAACTATTGCATGAACTTCGTACATTGCGAAATAAGGAAAAAATGACACTCCGCTTGGGACAATGAATCAAACAACAAACTACACTTCTACAGGTGCTTCTTCGAAGCGCAGGTCGGAGGCCGTTGATCAAAGACGCGTCACGGCAGGCACACACCC
Organism: Amblyomma mixtum; assembly: GCF_055824585.1. NCBI lineage: Eukaryota > Metazoa > Arthropoda > Arachnida > Ixodida > Ixodidae > Amblyomma > Amblyomma mixtum. The sequence continues at coordinate 7,601,633 of NC_143017.1, forward strand.
AGGAGTCACACCGAAACCAACACAGCCCTTCGTTCTCCTCGTCGTCGCACCGCGTGAACGGCTGCCGGTCGTTCCCATTACAGTTACCTCCCCGGCGAAAAGAAGCCATCCTGGCGACTTACGGGGACGAAAGAATTGTCGGATCGTAGTGGGGCTTAAGACGCTCGACGTGTACAGTTTCACGCCCCCGGCGACAATGATCCGAGGAGGGGTCCAGGGGCTCAACTATGTAATTCACGGGAGAAGTTTGTTGAAGAACGCGGTAAGGGCTGTGATAGCGGGAAAGCAGTTTCGTGGCGAGGCCGGGAGTGGAGGAAGCCACCCAGAGCCAAACGAGTGCGCCGGAGGGATATGACGCGGGAGTGTCCAAGGGATCCCGACGGGGCTTCTGGTGCTGCTGGAGTTGTGTGCTGAAAGAGCGCGCAAGTTGTCGACATTCTTCGGCATACATGTGGGCTTCGGAAAGTGATATTGTCTCAGAAGAATCTGGGCGAGAGGCAAGGATGGTGTCCATTGGGGAGATAGGCTCGCGACCATATAAGAGGAAGAAAGGAGAGAATCCCGTCGTTGTCTGCGTAGCCGTATTATACGCGTAGGTTACGAAAGGAAGTACTTTATCCCAGTTGGAGTGGGCGGTATCAACGTACATGGCGAGCATGTCACTGAGAGTGCGGTTGAACCGTTCAGTCATGCCGTTGGTTTGGGGGTGATAGGCGCTGGTACAGCGATGAACGATTTTGCATTCCTTGAGCAGTGCCGCGACGACTTCCGATAGAAAAACACTGCCACGGTTACTGCGCAATTCCTTCGGGGTGCCGTGACGAAGAACAAGACGGTGTAGGATGACAGAAGGAACATCCTGTGCGGTCGCAGATTGGAGAGGCGACGTTTCTACGTAGCGTGTTAGGTGGTCAACGGCCACGATGACCCCGCGGTTTTTAGCCGAACTGGTGGGAAGCGGACCGTAAAGATCAATGCCGACGCGGTCAAAGGGGCGGGCAGGGCAGGATAACGGCTGCAATGGGGCGGGGTTGTGGCGGGGAGGGTTCTTGCGACGTTGGCAGGCCGTACACGACCGAATGTACTGTCGTACGAAGCGGTACATACCGCGCCAATAATATCGCAGACGTAGGTGAGCATACGTCTTCAATACACCGGCATGGCCGTATTGTGGGTCTGCGTGGAAGGAGGCGCAGATCGCAGCACGGAGGTGGCGAGGAATCACCAACAGCCACTTCCGCCCTTAGGACAGGTAGTTACGCCGGTATAAGAGGCCATCACGAACGGCAAAATGGTGGGCTTGGCGACGAAGAGTACGGGATGAAGAAGGTGGCGAGGGATTAGAGAGGAAGGTGAGGAGTGAGTTGATCTAAGGATCCTGCAGTTGGTCGGAGAGCATATCAGGGACACCGAACGACGAGAAATCATAGGCACAGACGAGGGCAGAGGCGGAATCGCAAGAGAGTGGTGAACGGGAAAGTGCGTCGGCGTCGGAGTGCTTGCGTCCAGAGCGATAAATGACGTGAATATCAAATTCCTGCAGACGTAAACCCCAGCGGGCAAGTCGGCCAGAGGGATCTTTGAGGGAGGACAGCCAGCAAAGAGCATGATGGTCGGTGACGACATAGAACGGCCGGCCGTAGACGTAAGGGAAGAACTTGGCAATCGCCCAGATGATGGAGAGACATTCTTTTTCTGTGACTGAATAGTTAGATTCCTTCTTGGTGAGGGTGCGGCTGGCGTAAGCGACAACATATTCTGGATACCCAGTCTTCCTTTGGGCAAAAACTGCGCCCAACCCCACACCGCTCGCATCAGTGTGAATTTCGGTCGGACAGTCGGGATCAAAATGGCGCAGTATTGGGGGGAGACCAGGAGGCGACGTAAAGTGTCGAATGCGGCATCGCAGGCCGGTGACCAAGATGAGATGTTCGGGCTGCCGGCAAGAAGCTGCGTTAAAGAGGCGATGATACAGGCGAAATTCCGGCGGAAGTAGGAACACAAGCCTATAAAACTGCGAAGTTCTTTTAAGGTGGTCGGTTTGGGAAAGTCAATGACGGCGCGAAGTTTGGCAGGGTCAGGAAGAACACCATCTGGGCACTTTGGAGATGACATGACCTAATATCGTCAGCTTCGTGGCACCGAAGTTACATTTCTTTAGGTTTAGTTGTAGCCCGGCTGCAGTCAGGCACGTGAGAACACGCTGGAGGCGAAGTAAATGGGAAGAAAAATGTTTGGAAAAAAACGACAATGTCATCCAGATAGCACAGACATGTTTCCCATTTGCGCCTGCTGAGAATATTATCCATCATTCTCTCGAATGTGGCTGGGGCATTGCATAGGCCGAATAGCATGACATTGAATTCATACAGGCCGTCTGGTGTGGCGAAGGCGGTTTTCGGCCGGTCAGCAGCACCCATCGGGACTTGCCAGTATCCAGAGCTTAAGTCTAAGGACGAAAAATACTCCGCTCCTAGCAAGCAATCAAGCGCGTCGTCGATTCGGGGTAGAGGGTAAACGGCCTTGCGAGTAATCTGGTTGAGACGACGGTAGTCCACGCAGAACCGGATGGAGCCATCTTTTTTCGTCACCAAGACAACAGGACAGGCCCAAGGGCTGTGAGAGGGCTGTATGATGCCGCGCTGTAGCATATCGTCGACATTGTAACGGATGACGCGGCGCTTTGTGGGCGAGACGCGGTACGGTCGCTGGCGCAAGGGGGCGTGCGTACCTGTGTCAGTTTCGTGAGAGACGGCGAACGCACGGCCCAGAGAAGGTTGGGAAAGGTCAAAAGACGTGCTGAAGCGTTGGAGAAGTTTCAGTAGCTGGTCACGTTGAGCGGGAGGAAGGTCGGTAGCGATGGCGCGATGAAAGACGTCGGCGGGAAGCGGATCGGGCGTGGTCGCAGAAATGTCCAGGAGAGCAACCTCGGGACATGCACGGTGATCAGAGAACTCGTAGGCAAGTGCAGGGTCCAGTTCTTCAATACAACCGAGGCATTCGCCGCGAAGGACAGAGGACGGGAAGCAAAAAGGTTGGAGACTGTCGTGTCCGGTCGCTGTGTTGAATGCAGCGAAAGACGCACACGGTACTTTAAGACTTCGTTTATTTAAAGCCGATGAGGGTGCGACCAGCGTCGACCGAGGCAGGAGCCGAACTGGCCGCCCGAAGAAAGGAGGGAGCGGAGAAGCGTCCACGGGAGGGAGTGGCTTCCCAAAACAGGAGGAGGATGCGGGGGCTCACCATGGGGGGGCATCTGGCGACAGCGTGCGACGAGGGGCAAGTGGTCGTTAGGAGGAGGATGCGAGTGGTCGTTAGGAGGAGGACGCGGGGGCGCACACACACAAAAGCAATAAGGGGACACAACACTTCCTTCCCCCTTAGAAAGTTGCCTGGTATCGTGCAGGGGGTCGGCGCTCACGCGTGGAGGCGCGCTGGCTTTGTGCGCTCGGGGGAGAAACACTTGTAGGCTGGCTGTTGTTCGCTGTGTCTCCTAGGTCTGTCCTGGGCGAAGTCTCTTCTTCCGGGAAGAGGTGCCAGGCTATGTGGGAAGATGGTGCACGTGTTCTCTCCGCTGGCGGACAGCTCTCAGACGGCGTCGTAAATCTACGCAGCTGGTTGAGATGTCGGCGTGCTACTGTGCCATGTATGTTGACGAGCCAAGAGCGCAGGCCTATGCGTCTGACAATTGTAGCTTCCTCCCAGCGTGGCTTTTTCAGAAACTGTCGGGCGAGGACGCGCTGCCCCTCATTAAGCGTGCCGCAGCGCGGAATTGCTTTTTCTTCCCGGAACGTCTCTGCCTTTGGCTCGGGGAGGATGGCTGTGAGCTGGGTTCGCATTTCACGCTCGAACATCATTTTCGAGGGGGTCTCGCCTGTTGTGCTCTGAACCGTCGTGTGCTGCTTGAAGAGAAAGCGCGCAAGGCGGCGCTGCAGCGAGCCTGTCTGATCTCTTTCAAGGGCGCGTTTTAGCTCGGCTACGTAGCGCTCGGCTTGTCCGTTTGTCGCTGGGTGGTAGGGGGCCGATGTAACTGATGAGATCCCGTTGTCGCGATAAAACTTGAGGATCTCCGCAGACACAAACGGTGTTCCGTTGTCCGACACTACCTTGCGCGGCAGGCCGAACGTTGCAAATAGTGATCGGAGGTTGTCAATGACTGCTGCCGAAGTCGTCTGTCCCATTTGCCTTATCTCAAGCCACTTTGTGTAGGCATCTACGACCACAAGGAAAGTGCAGCCCTCAATTGGTCCTGCAAAATCAATGTGCAGTGTGTGCCATGGTGTGTCTGGCTTTTCCCATTCTGGGACAGGAGCTTTCGGCGGGGCGCTCCGGCTGCTCTGGCAAGGCTTGCATTCTCGCACCACTGTTTCGATGTCGTTGTCAATTCCAGGCCACCACATGTAGCTTCTGGCACACTTTTTCATTGCAACGATGCCCCGATGTCCGGCGTGGATGAGAGACATAGCTTGTGCGCGTAGTTCTCTCGGCATCACAACTCGGGACCCAAATATGATGCAGCCGCGATGGGTGCTCAACTCTGTAGCTCGCCTGCGGTAAGCGTCGAAGTTGTCCCCTTTGAGTTTATGCACGTTGCCTTGTTGAACAGCTGTGTAAACTAGCCGGAGAGCTGCGCACTTCTGCGTAGATGCTGCAACTGTGCCTGCTGTAAGCGGAGGTTCTGGCAGTGCTTCGAACATCAGAACGTCTCCTGGTGGAAATGGTTCGTCAACAGTTGCGTCTAGTGGCAGACGGCTTAGCGCATCGGCGTTTTGATGTTTACTCCCATTGCGGTAGACCAGAGCGTAGTCGTACGCTGAGAGTTTGATGCACCAACGTGTCATTCGCGGAGACAAAGTTGGTGGCATAGGCCTTTGTGGTCCCAGAATGCCCAATAGCGGTCGGTGATCGGTTATAAAGGTCACCTTCCGGCCGGCAATGTACTGGTGAAAATGTGTCGCCGCGTAGACGATGGCTAGCCCTTCTTTGTCAAGTTGCGCGTAGTTGCGTTCTGCTTGCGACAATGTACGTGAGGCGAAGGCGATGGGAGCTTCCCTTCCTTGCTCGTCAGTTTGCGATAGAACCGCGCCGACTCCGTACGGTGATGCGTCGCAAGCCAAAAGCAGAGGCTTCCTTTCGTCGTAGTGGCGGAGGACTGTACATCTTCGAATCAGGTCTTTCAGGGCATCGAATGACTGCTGATGGCGTGGCGACCATGTCCATGTCACATCTTTCCGAAGGAGTTGGTATAAGTCGTTGGCCACGGTAGCTCTTTGTTCCAAGAACCGGTCGTAGAACGTCAAGAGTCCGAGAAAAGCCTGTAGCTCCTGCTTGTTTGTTGGAGCTCGTGCTTCTGTGATCGCTCGCACTTTGTCCTCGGTAGGGTGAATGCCTTCCGCATCAATTCGGTGTCCCAGAAATTGCACCTCTGGCACCGCAAAACAGCACTTCGATTTGCTTATGCACAAATAAGCGTTTGCTAGCCTTTCGAGAACGAGCTCTAGGCGCACTGCATGCTCTTCAGTGGAAGTGCCACTGAAGATGACATCGTCAAGGTAGACACAAACTCCTGGGATGCCCTGAAGCACTGTCTCCATGAATTTTTGAAATATGGCCGGGGCTGCAGCTACGCCAAAAGGCAGTCGCTTGACTTTGTACAAGCCTTTCAGTGTGTTAATTGCCAATAATTCAGCAGTTGACTCGCTCACCTTCAGCTGCTGATACGCCTGGGTGAGGTCCAATGTGCTGAAGACTCTTGCGCTACGCAGTACACTGAATACTTCTTCAGGTGTCGGTAGCGGGTAAGAGGACGCTTTAGTCGCAAGATTGACGGTGCTCCGGTAGTCTCCGCAGAGGCGTATGGTTCCGTTCTTCTTGCGAACTACGACAAGTGGTGTGGCCCATTCTGAATGCTGCGTCGGCTCGATGACACCTTGCTGCTCCAGTTTGTCCAACTCTTTTTCAACTGAATCTCGGAGAGCAAACGGCACCGGCCTGGCCTTCAGAAATTTGGGTTGCGCGTTGTCCAACAACTCCAGTGTGACCGGGGGCCCTTCGTTTCCTGGAATCTCTTCCGAGAATACTCTTTCGTATTTCTCTTGCAGTTGCTCAACCATGTTCTGGCTCGGCGTCTGGTGTATGCCGCATATCATCACGCCTAGTGGAGAAAACCAATTTCTCCCTAGAAGGCTTGATCCTGTGCCCTTCACAACAAGCAGAGGTAGCGTATGGGTCTGGCCGTTGTAGTTAACCTGCACGTTGGCAGAGCCCAATAGTGGCAGATTCTGTCCTGACCACGTTCGCAGGTGCGTGTCGTCTTGCTGCAGGGCGGGTGCGTCAGATGGCCATGAAGTTCGGAACGTGTCCTCACTGATCAGAGTACAGGCTGCGCCGGAGTCCACCTCGAACTTAATCAGCTGGTGATGTACGCTTACTTCTGTAAAAATCTTCGGTCGCGTGCCGATATTCATGGTGTTCAGGTCGTACAACACAGATGGTGTTGCTGATGTTGTTCCATGGAGATCAGATAGCGGCGTATTCTCTGAGGCGTTGACGCTGTGATTAGGCTGGGAAGGTGACTTTATCTTGGCAAGTCTCCGTTTCGTAATGCATGCTCTTTCGATATGCCCTCGCTTGTGGCAAAAATTACACGTGGCTGACTGGAATCGACATCCCTGGGGGTTGTGTTGGTCGTCACACCGCCAGCAGCGTTGTGCCTTTTTGACCGATTTTACAACAACAGAAGGCTTGCGCACCTGGTTGCTTGTCTGGTGTACCGGCTCGGTGTTCCGGCGAATCCCTCTCTGCTGGTGACCGGCGCTCTCCGCTCGAACGGCGATGTCGTAAGCTTTGCTGAATGTGAGGTCCTTCTCAGCGAACAGGCGCTGCTGCAGTGACTCGTCACTCAGTCCGCACACAAATCTGTCGCGTAACATCACGTCCAAGGGAAGCATGGTGGTGTTAGCAGAAGAAGCTGCGTCTCCCTCCTGCCCGGTAGCTGTTGTCGACAGCGTTCCAAAATTGCAGTCGGCAGCGAGCTTCTTGAGCGCGGCTACGTAGGCGCTCACAGTTTCTCCTCCCAGTTGATCTCGTCGTTGGAAGCGAGCCCGGCTGTAGACCTCGGATGGCCTTGGGTCGTAGTGCTTTTGCAGCGCTTTTACGATGTCGTCGTAAGACACTGCCGCTGGTGTGCTTGGCTGAATAAGGGCGCAGACAGTACGTAGGTCTGCTCCCCGCACAGCGTCAGCAGGTTGGCCCTCTTCAAGGCTGGGTCTGTGATGTTGTTAGCTTCAAAGTAGAACTGAAGGCGTCCAACCCACGATGACCACGATGAGCCGTTGAACTCTGGGATCTGATTGGGAAACCCTCGCGTAGCCATGGCTTGTCAATAGCGTTGCGTAGCGCGGGTCGAATCCACTTTCTCGTCGCCACTGTCGTGTCCGGTCGCTGTGTTGAATGCAGCGAAAGACGCACACGGTACTTTAAGACTTCGTTTATTTAAAGCCGATGAGGGTGCGACCAGCGTCGACCGAAGCAGGAGCCGAACTGGCCGCCCGAAGAAAGGAGGGAGCGGAGAAGCGTCCACGGGAGGGAGTGGCTTCCCAAAACAGGAGGAGGATGCGGGGGCGCACCATGGGGGGGCATCTGGCGACAGCGTGCGACGAGGGGCAAGTGGTCGTTAGGAGGAGGATGCGAGTGGTCGTTAGGAGGAGGACGCGGGGGCGCACACACACAAAAGCAATAAGGGGACACAACAGAGACATAAATGGCACAGTGCCCACCGGAAATTGTGAGAACGGTGAAAGGAACCAGAAGGTGAGACGGCGGGTGGGAGCAGTAGTGGGTGTGAAGAGAACAGGGCTGCTGAAGGCAGAGTCAGGTAAGAGCGGGACGAGGACAGAAGAAAAGGGAGGTATGGCGGTGTCGGCGGCTACGAGAAGTTTGGCGGAGGGCACAGGCAGGTCGCACAGGGAAACGTTACACACGGAAGACAGCGCAAGTTCAGCACGAGAACAATCAATCACTGCATGGTGGGTTGACAGGAAGTCGCATCCTAGGATGATATCGTGAGAGCACGTACTCAGCACAACAAACTCGATATTCCACGTTGTTGATAGAAACTCGTACCGTGCAGGCTGCCATGCGGTGGATGCGCTGCGAGCTGGCCGTGCGGAGCGAAAAGTCAGACAGGGGCGTCGTCACCTTGCGAATTTTGCGGCGAAGAGAGTCACTAATCACACACACGGCAGCGCCCGTGTCAACGAGCGCGAGAACAGGGACACCTTCGACAAGCGCCTGAACCACATTAGCGGGAGCAAACTGAGGACTTGGTGAGTTCGCAAAAGACGCAGTTCTTGCCTCCGGAACTGCGCCATTCAGTTTTCTTCTCGGAGAGGTTCCGGTCGCCGAAGCATTGGGGAAATTGAACGGCGGCGAGGCGAAGGCGAGCGTCGAGTCGAGTACTGGGGGCGAGATATAGACGAGCCAGAAGAGCCATTGGGCAAGGTCGGCTCGTGATCGTATCCGTGATCGTACGGGTGCACAGCATCCCCATAGCGAGGCAAGCGCTGACGGCAGAGACGTGCGACGTGCCCGGGAAGCCCACAAGCGTAGCAGATGGGCCGATTATCGGCTGTGCGCCAAGGGTTCGTAGGATGTCGTCGTGTGCGAGGAAACGAGGCTGGCGGAAGTGGCATGGACGGGGTTGGAGCATAATAGGCAGGGCTGCTGCGGTACGTAAGAGAGGCAAGCGAGCGCGGTGTCCGTCTGACGGCTTCTGAATAGGTGAGTGGTGCTACGACAGGAGGAGGCGGGGGACTGGAGGGCAGGACTGCAGCGATCTGCTCCTGAACAACACGGCGGATAGTCGTCCCAAGGGAGGGCGCTAGGTCGGCAGTAGGGCAGACAGAGTCTGGAACGTGATGGAGAAGAGAAAGCTGGCGGGCGATTTCCTCGTGTATAAAAGCTTTCACGCGCTCCATGAAGACGGTTTGGTCCCAAGACGAGGGACGAAGGGCCAAGCCAGCAAGACTTTCGGGAGGCGCACCAGACTGCCGCGTAGAAGCGCGTTGCTTGCGCAACTCGTCGAAGCTTTGGCACAGCTCGATGACGGCACTGACGGAGGTGGGGTTCTTCGCCAGGAGCATTTGGAAAGCGTCATCGGCTATGCCTTTAAGAATGGTATTAACTTTGTCAGCCTCGGACATCGAAGGGTTCACGCGCTTACATAAATCGACAATGTCTTCAATGTAGCCGGTGAATGTTTCGGTCGGTAGCTGTGCTCGAGCACGGAGACGTTGCTCAGCGCGGAGTTTCCGCATGGCGGGGCGGCCGAAAACGTCGGCGAAGCTTGTCTTGAATGATGACCAGGTGGGAAGGTCGGCTTCATGGTTACGAAACCATAAGTTGGCAACGTCTGTGAGATAGAAGAGCACGTTGCTCAGCTTGATGGAATCGTCCCACCGATTGTAAGTGCTGACGCGCCCGTAGGACGCCAACCAGTCATCGACGTCCTGGTCGTCCGTACCGCTAAATGTGGAAGGGTCGCGCTGTCGTTGGACCCCGGAACAGAGGACGGTGGCAGGGGTGGCCGGCGATGACTGCAGAAGTGTTTGGCGTTGTTGGCGGTGCTAGTAGCGTTCCGCTCCTAAGTTCCAGGTTGAGCACCGGGACGGGGATCGAAGCACCTCCACCAAGTGTACAGGTGCGTCTTCGAAGCGCAGGTCGGAGGCCGTTGATCAAAGACGCGTCACGGCAGGCACACACCCAGGAGTCACACCGAAACCAGCACAGCACTTCGTTCTCCTCGTCGACCCACCGCGTGAACGGCTGCCGGTCGTTCCCATTACACACGTTCTAAAACCAGTTTTAGGCGAATGGAAATCCTGCACCACCAAGAACGCTTCAAGTAAGTCATTATTTGTCATCTTCGTATAGTACATACGCACCTGACACACAATTTCCTACTGACAAAAAAGATCAACCTAGGTGCGAAGAATACGGAGTTGAAGTTACGATTAACCACATTTTATTCTCTTGTATGAAATTGGAAAAAACTAAGGGAAAAGTACTTTACTCAACTTTATAACGAATACACCCTTTTGATCCTACACTGCTTTTAGGAGATGATGCAATTGTTGATATATCATGTGTTTTTAGTTTTTCTGAAAGAAACGGGATTTCCTAGGTGTCTCTAAATTTTTTACCCACAGGTCTGTTCTAACTCTAATACACCTCAGCCACTTTCTCACGCCTGAGAAGAAGGCTGAGGTTTTAATTTTGGTTGGTTGGGAGTCTCAGTGTCCTTGTCCAGCCAGGGATAGCTACTGAGGTTTGCCAGCCCCCTGCAAAGCTTTTACTAGTAGCCATTTCTAAAATTTGTGTACATGTTCAAAAGGTAATATTAATGTCTGAAGGCCTTTACACCAGGGATGACTTTTCACATGTCTCTGATATTCAACAAAAACTTTTTACGATACTTTGTGTTTGGTGCATGATGGCCTCAGTTTCCTATGTGCCATAAACCCGAACACAGCACAACACATTTTTAGTTCAGTGGAACTGTAGACGGCCGTTGAGGAATTACAACGATATAATTGATATTTTAGGGTCAATCTCGCCCGTAGCCTTATGTCTTCAGGAAACCAATCTGGGACCACAACATGAATATCTTGAAACATTATAAAACTTTTAGACACGATCATGAGCAGCCAAATAGACTCTCGGGAGGCGTAGCTATTGTCGTGCAAAGCGGCGTCCCTGCTCGAGAAATAAAACTCAGAACAAAACTTGAAGCCTTTGCGGTCAGTGTCGTCAGCCATAAAACAATTTCGATCTGTTCTGTCCCCCCAGGGGGGCGCCTACAACATGCAGACGTTCGTGAGTGACGACACCACGGGGTTTCCCGAGCATCCCCAGGGACATCCCCATCATGGTGAGTAGTGCGCCACCACGGACCCGAGCATCCGCGCTTACCGTGCGTAGCATCGCCGTGTCCGGGGAAAAGGGGATCCTGGTGGTGAGGCCAATGCCGAGCGTCTGGACCCTTAAGGCCCCTCGGCGGAGGCAACTCACCACTTTGGCCCCATCTTCCTGTAGACGGCGCCTTCGGCCTGACCCGACCGGGGGAAATCGGCAGTCGCCTTTTCCTGTCCTCCCCTTTACCTTTCACTTGCCTATCTCCTTTCTCACAACTTTCATGTACCCTCCTCTCTTCTTGGTTTTTCCTTTTCTTCCTGGCGGCGAGTGTAAACCTTGGGTGACCAAATTCCCTGAGTTGAGTCATATTTGGTTATAGTTAAGGTGTACAGCTGGCATGGGCAGGACTTGCTTTCAAGTTCCTGTCGCGACCCCTTGTTGGATTCCATGGTGAGTGGCTGGCACCATGACCAAAAACTAAACTTTTTTATCGCTCCCCCCCCTTTCCAAACCAGATCGCTCTCTCAAAAAAAGGCGGAACGAGGCAGCAGACTTTTTTGCGAAAAAGAAACCGACATTCACAAAGTTTTATGTCATACACAGCAACTGTGAAGAAAGGCAAGCCAGAATAACATCCCCATTTCTTGTAGCCAAATGTTTAACACATACCTGAGGGCCTGGCTATAAGGTATCAAAAATGGCCATCGGCGACCTACTTCTGGAATTGCGCGAGAGCATCTAGTGCTCGAAACTATCAAACATTGATTCTATAGGGGATTTCTCTTTCTCCGTGACTCCCCACCGATCTCGTAACACAGATAAAGGCGTTATCTCAAAGGCTAACTTGATCCATCTACCAGAAACAGAAATGCTTCAAACACTTATCAAAATGTAATTGCCGTGCACAGGATAAAAATCCGCAAGGACAACAAAGAAATAGATACCAAACACATGGTCCTCACATTTAACACCAGCAGTTTGCCCGAAACGATCGATGTTGGATACTTGAAATCACTGTCAGACACTACATGCCCAATGCCTGCCGATGTTTCGATTGTCGGAAGTTTGGCCACGGCTCACAAAGTTGCCGCGGCCCGTCCTGGAAGAAAGAAAAAGATATCACCACCATTAAGACCAAAGAAAACATTTCCTTTAATGAAGCGAGGAGGCGTTTTGCGCTTACCAACATATTCTCCTTGACAGCGAAACCTAACTTCGCTGAAGCAGTGAGCAGGGGCGTAGCACCACACAGCACTCCGGCACCTGCCGAGGCCACTTCCACCGAGCCTGTGGCAGGGCCATCCACGCCCCAGGCAGGGAAAGCTTGGGTGCCGGCCCATGGGTCGTCATTCCGCAGGACTACCCCCCGTCGTTGAAGGCCCGGCACCCACACACCCGCGGCTACCCCGCGGTCGTCCAGCACCTCCGACGAGGTGATGGACGTAACTCCCAGCCTGCTTTAAAGCGGCGGAGCAGCTCAACTCTCTTGAGCGGAAAAAAGACAGGGCCTTCCTAACGACCCCAGAACATAAATAAACCCCCTATCGTTCCTACCCCAAAACATAAACACGGCTTTCTTAGTTCAGTTGAGCTTTAGAGGAATATTGAGAAATTACGATGACATAAAAAAATATTTTAGGGTCAATGTCACCCGTAACTTTTTGTCTTCAGGAACCCAATCTAGGTCCATAACATATGAATATCCTGAAACATTATAAAACTTTTAGACGCGATCGCGAGCAGGCAAATAGACTCTCTGGAGGCGACGCGATTGCCGTACAAAGCGGCGTCCTTGGTCAAGAAATCAAACTAAGAACAAAAATTGAAGCCGTTGCGGTCAGTGTCGTCAGCTATAAAACGATTTCTATCTGTTCTGTATGCATTCCTCCACATTTTACATTAAGAGTCCACGATCTACAAGAAGAACTAATCAATGAACTTCCAGAACCATGTCCAGTACTTGGGATTTTAACGCTCACTTTTCTTTCTGGGTAAGCGAGCTCTGTGAGTCTAGGGGTCAAATAATCGAACATTTTATCCTCACAATTAATGTACGCCTTTTAAATACAGAAAAGCCACATACTGCGCACTTACCTCAGGGAAAGTGACCTGTTGAGACTTGTCGCTTAGTTCACCCTCTTGGTTTAACGATTTTAAATGTGACTTCATTGACAACCCATATGGGAGCAATCACCTCAATATAGTAATCACTTTATCATCCCCATCGGAAAAAAATCCCCGCAAGGCCACGGCGCTGGAAGCTCCACCTCACCGAATGGTCACTTTTTAGAGCAAAGGCAACTTTAGAAAATATAGTTTTAGAAAATCTCACCATCGACCAGATAAATGAACAGTTCAAGAATTGTATCATAACTGCTGCACTCAGAGCTATTCCTCAGTCGTTAGAAGTAGCACGACAAAACCATAAATTAGGGTGGACAAAAGACTGAAAAAAGCTAAAAAACAACAAAATAGAGCCTGGGGTCAATTCCGTAAGTATCCGACACAAGAAAATCTTTTAAATTTTAAAAAGGCAAAAGCTAAAGCTCGGTACGTCCATCGTAGTGCCGAGAAAGCATCATGGCAGAATTATGTTTCATCGATCAACAGTCAAATCTCATCTAAAAAATTGTGGGAGCAGGTTCAAAAATTAAATGGCAACTCTTAACCATTCACAATTCCTTTTTTTACAACACCTGCCACACAAACAAGCATAAAAGAACAGGCAGACATATTTTGCGAACATTTCGCAGCAGCTTCAAGTTCATCACACTATACGCAGTCATTTTTAAAATACGAAAACACGGCTGAAAAACAGGGGCTCCCAACAAGTGGAGGTACAAATGAAAAATAATAGTTTAAGTACCCACCAAGAAATAAATACAATACTATCTGCCGGCAAAAAAACTGCTCCCGGACCCGACAAAATACATTATGGAATGCTTGCCCATATTTCTGAGCCTGCCGTAGAAGCACTTTTAAGATACTTTAACATAGTTTTGATATCTGGGAAAATACCTGAAGCCTGGAAGAAAGCTATTATTGTGCTGTTTCTTAAGCCTAGTAAACCCCCAACCTCTCTCCTAGCAGTTACAGACCCTTAGCCTTAAAGGGCCCCTGAACACCCCATCGTCCCAAACACTCTCTACCTCACTTTGAGCGAGCCTCCTCTCCTTCCATTCCCTCCTCGAAATTTTTCTCTCCCGCTCCTCGTCGAGTAGGTTCGGCAAGGCAAAATCACCCCTTCCTTCTCCGGTGTAAGCCGGAGGCGTGGTGTCTGTGGAGAACCAACTCTGTCAGTTTTACTATTTTTTACTTTTTATGGCAAGGGTTCAAGGCTGTCGCCGCACGCTCCCCCCGCAGTTTTTTTTTTTTTGTTCCTTCATGCGGGTTTGTAGGCATGAGCCAGAACAGAAGGCGCTGCGGAGAGCGTTGTGCAGACGACGCGACGCCAAGGCTACGCCCAACCTTCTCCCGTCAGTCAGAACGATGCACCAATGGAGTGCCTTTAGCGAAAGTAGTCCCCCATGACGTCAGCGGGGTTCAGAGTAGTGGGCCGGGCCCGTTTTTGTTGAACGAAAGAACGAGCGGGCTTTGATTTGAATTCTCGCAGCTTTTCGGGGCGCGCATGGCTCTAGTATTTTGCAGAGGTTATCTTCGATGCCTCATCTATGCAGTGGGCTTGTTTTTCAAAAATGTCCGGACCCTGGGCAGTGGCCCTTTAACCAGTTGTCTCGCCAAATACTTTGAAAGTGTCCTTAATATAAGGTTGAGTTTTGTTCTTCAATCCTGTCAACATCTTGATATCCATCAGTGTGGATTTAAAAAGGGATGCTCCACTACAGATCACCTAGTCCGCCTTGAAAATACCGTCAGAGAAGCTTTTATGCACAAACAACAATGTCTTAGCGTCTCTTTTGATTTAGAAAAAGCATATGATACTACCTGGAGGTTCCGGATTGTTCAGGACTTAGCTGAGCTCGGCATTCGTGGCAGAGTACAGAACACCATTAAAGACTTTTTGTCCAACCGTTCATTTAATGTCCGCCTAGGCTCCACCCTTTCGAGGAATTTTATTCAGGAAAATGGAGTGCCTTAAGGGTGCATTTTAAGCACAACTCTCTTCGTTGTAGAAATGAATTCTATTAAGAAAATAATCCCAAGGTCCATTATATCAATCAATCAATCAATCATTTTATTTCTGCCTCAAAAAACTGACAGAGGAGCTGCAGAAAAAGCTGTCATAGACAGCTTGACTGAGCCGCAGCCTTCATTATACCGGGCAGCAGTGACACGCGACAAGAAAAAATAACAAAGAAAACAAAAGAAAACAATTCACAGAAAAACACATTAACACCAAAAAAATCTTACCTGTAGTTTGTACATGTGGGCAATTTACATGTTCATCCAAACATCATTGCATAAGTATCTTTCAGCAGTACAACAAAAGCACAATGAATCAAACATACAAATTAAACAAAACAAAAAACACCTCTTAGTGCAGTTTAAAGAAAGAAAAAATCATTTTGTAACACAGTCTATGTATAAGCAACGCAGCTCACGATTAGTACAGGTAGGCAAGTTGAAATTGGCAGATTTGTATGTGTTTAGAAGAGAAGGAAGTCTATATTGCAGGCGCTGTTTACCGGTATTTATGCGTGGTGTGGGCACCAACCAGGTTTCAGGCTCTCTAAAAGGGTAACTCGCTTCTTTTTCTTTCAAATTTGCCAGACGTCGAATATAACTTATGTTATTTTTGGTTTCTAGTTTAAAGCGCACACTCAGTCGATATTGATATAAATCAAAGATTTTGATTATGCCAGTTTCACGAAAGAACGCTTTGCTGGGTGCTCCATAGTCCGTATTAAAGACGTAGCGAAGAAACGTTTTTTGCAGAACATGAATTTTTTGTAATGAAGAATACGTTGCAGTGCCCCATACAAGCTGGCAGTAGTTAATGTGGGCACAGAACAGTGTGTTATAGAGAAGTAGTTTAATTGATTTAGGAAGAATGTATCTAATGCAGCCAATCGTGCCTGTTACCCTGGCTAACTGGCGGACAACATGATTTGTGTGATCTTCCCAAGACATGCGCGAAGAAAATACTACACCTAGGCATTTGAAGTGATCAACTATTTCTATTTCTCTCGAGTTAAAGGTAATACTATCGTGAGGGGTGATCGGCTTGTTTCTTGGTCGAAAGATTACAGCTTTAGTCTTTTTTCATTCACGCGCATATAGTTTGATTGTGACCATCTTTCCAGTGTGATCATTGTTGTGTTGCACATTTGTATTAGGTCATGAATGTTACTTCCGGAGAAAAAAGTGCTAGTATCATCGGCATATATGATAAACCTGACATTTGGGTTAATGTTCACAATATCATTAAGGTAAATGATGAAAAGTAGGGGCCCAAGTATGCTTCCCTGTGGGACACCAGAATAAATTTCTTTTATTTCTGAATATGTATTATCTATGTTGACAGTTTGTTTCCTTTTTGACAGGTAAGATTTTATTAGTTCTGCAGCCTGGCACCGAATTCCGTAGTGCCATAGCTTCTCTAGAAGTAACTTATGATTAACCAAGTCAAATGCTTTTGAGAAGTCTATGAATATTCCTATTACGAGCTCTTTGTGTTCAAACTGTGTCAGCATATATTCTTATTGCTCTAAGAGTGCTAGTTCAGTCGACTTGTTTTTCCGGAATCCGAACTGATATGGTGTGAGCAAGTTGTATTTATCTAAAAATTTATTCAGTCTAGAGTGTAGAATTTTCTCCAATGCTTTAGAGAAAACAGACAGTACAGAGATGGGTCTATAATTACCCAAGTCATTTCGGTCTCCTTTTTAAATAAAACAGTTATTTTGGCAATCTGCATTTTTTCTGGGAATACTGATGTAGCTAAACAAACATTAAAAATATGTGCCACAGCTGGAGCTATAATATCGGCTACATATTTTATGGGCTTTATCTGAATGTCGTCAAAATCTCGACTACTGCTATTTTTTAGGCTGAGTATGACCGATGCTACTTCATCCGTCGTGACAGGTTCAAGAAATATTGTATTCGAAACCCGTACGGGTTTCTTGTTCACAGTGAGCTCACAGTTCACATGCTCACGACACTGGCCACCAGATTGACTGGGGCAATGCCTCCATCTTATCTAAGGAGAGAAACCTGACGACGCGCCTTCTGCTGGAATCGCTATTCATCCAGACAACACAAGCAACATTAAACAAGAACGCTGGACCCATGCCAGGCATCTACGCCCGATCTTTACGTCACATTCTCCGGATATAAATTCGCCACCGCTCTTGTCCTGCTCACTGTGAACAAGAAACCCGTACGGGTTTCGAAACGTCTTTCTTTTTTCGACTATGGCCAGTGACTGCTACTTCACTTCATTGCATCACCATGCCTGACCAGACGGATTTCCGTCGAACTCTTGACTAAATATTGTATTATCGTTATGAAAGTCTAAGTAATCGCATGCATTCCGTGCAGACCTATCCGTTTTCTTTTTCGTGAAAAAGTCGTCGAAAGCATTTGCCAGCTCTGTCCCTGAAAGTTCTTTATCATCGATCTTAAGATTCCGCACTTGGCCATGTGACTGGTTACGGTGCAGCAATGAGTTTAAAGGGATCCAAACCACATCATGACGACCCTTCTTGACGTCTAGAAATGCAGAGTAATATTCTGTTCGTGCTGATCGCAACTTCTTTGTTAATTTATTTCGAAATTGTTTAAATAACCTCAAATCTTCAACTGTACGTGTGCTTAGAAATGTTCTATACAGCTTATTTTTCATTTTTATTTCTTTTCGTAACTCATGGTTGATCCATGGTTTCCGAGTTTTTCGTGAGGCTTTATATGTTGTAGAGGGAAAGTACAAGTGGTATAGTTGTTTGAAAATATCAAGGAACTTATTATAAACTTCATTAGCATCATTGCGGTGAGCTATGTGGGCCAGGTCAACTTGCTTAAGAGCATCGCGAAAAGCTTTCAGTGTAACACTGGTTATACGCTGGTACCTAATACCTTCTGGTTCTTTCAGTGTATGGGTTGGCTCATTCATGCACAAGAACACTGGGAGATGGTCACTGATAGAACATGATAAGGCACCGGTCTCAATTTTTGGATGGGCGAGATTGGTAATGAACAAGTCTAAAGTGGATTGACTTCCTGTTGTTACTCTGGTAGGGACTTCTATTACACTAATGAAACCATTTGAAGCCAAAACAGTCCTAAATTCTCTCGTAGCAAAATTGTTACTGCTCATGTCGATGTTGAAATCGCCTCCAGCAATAAGCGTATAACCTCCATCAGCTACAAAAGACAAAAAGTGTTCATAGAATTTAAGAAAAACGGATAAATCTCCACTGGGTGGGCGGTAACAGACAGAGTAAATACATTTCTTTGAGCATAATGATATTATCTCGTAGTCCGGCGTAACCACACTGTATGGGTTTAACATTTCACCAGTTACATTTTCATTCAGAAGTAAAGCCACTCCCCCGCCACGCCCGACGGGTCTGTTGAGATAGTAGGTTTTGTAATAGGTCATTTTGAAAACATTGTGCTCGCTGGTGCTCCATGTTTCACTCAGCATTATCACTGAAAACATAAACCGAAATTCGCTAAAAAATTCATCTAGCAAGACCATTTTATTTTTTACTGAGCGTGCGTTGACATGTATAGCTTTAACGGATGCGGATGAGAAAGAGGAAGCGATGTGGTTCAAGTCATGCGGAAGGTGATACGGGCACTGTGCCATTTTTCTTTTCCATTTTCCTTTGGTACTGAGCTTGCGCAGTGCTACGTAAGCTGGTCCAGATCGCTTGCTCCTTTGATATGTATGGCAGTCATTCCTTGATCTTTACGAACGAGAATTTTCCCATTCGTATACCAGACAAAACGATAACCTGTATCTTTTGCCTTCTGCTTCGCACTTCGAAGCAAGTCTCTGTGATACCGTGTCAGGTTTTCCTGAATGAGAATGCTCGGTTCATTATCTTTTACTTTGCTCCTAGCGTTCAGCCACGAATCTCTTGTCGTCTGTCTGGTGAAACGAGCGAGTATTCCTTGCGTCTTATCCCGTCGGGCAGGCAGTCTGTGTATTGTTTGAATGTCTGCTGCCGTCAGGGGTGGTACTTCAAGCTTCGGGGCGATGTCATTTAACAAAGTAAGCAGATTTTCATCGGGCAGAACAGCAATACTGTGTATCTCTAGATTAAGTTTCCTGCTTCGGTATTCAAGATCATTAACATCTTGTTGAAGTTGCGTTTGCACAACTTGCGTCATGTCATCTTTTTCTTCTAGTTCTGCTACTTTTTTCTTCAGTACCTTGATCTCTTTGTCCTGGCGGGAAACATGTCTTTCAAATTCATCAAATTTCTTAGACATATGTTGGACAGATTCTGCCACCTTATTTGTTAGCTCTGGCAAGCTCTCAAGTTTCTCTAGTATAGAGGCAAGAGCTAGCTTAACATCTAGTTCTGATTCACTGTCTGCTCTACTACTCGTGTGCGACCCATTTTCCGGCATGTGAGGCAGCGCCACGCTTTCTTTGAAGCATTGTTTTTTGCTTTGAAAGATTTCTCCCTCACTCCCGCACATTTACCGAAATGGTAAACGCTTTGGCACTCCGTGCATGTCACACTCGGCACATTGACATGAATAGTTCCCTCGCAGGACGAACACACACTAGACATTTCTTTTCTTAGGCGGACACTTCACCAAACGACATAAAGGCACGCTTCAACAAAATACAATGGCAGCAGTGGCAGCAGCAGCGGCAGACACAATGGCATGAACCACAAAAACTATGACAATTCAACGTAGTGCTGCACTAACCTGCAACAAGGGCGAAGCGCGTTACCGATGTAGCCGCGTCGCTGCCGCTGCTGCCAAGTGACCGCTGGTCCGATTGCTTGCGTTTGTCTTGCAGGGCCTTCCGGTCGGCGTCTGCGCAGATTGTCCCCGAAGCGTGCCAAACGTCCGATGGTTGAGCTTGATGATAGAAAGGCGTAGCTTTGGCGTAGGCATAAGAAGGCGTACAGCAGAAGCGGTTGCCGGTTCCTAGCAGCAGGATCACTCGAGAACGGGGAGCTCGATCTGCAACAAGGGCGAAGCGCGTTACCGATGTAGCCGCGTCGCTGCCGCTGCTGCCAAGTTGACGATCTTCAGACAGCGTGCACATCTTCCAATATTTACATGCAAAAGACAAGTACAACTTACAATCAACAAACTGGCAACATGGGCAGAAAGGAATGGTTTACAGTTTTAAACACACAAAACAGTGGCCTTACTCTTTTCTCTCAAACGAGGCTATCATACAAATCCCACATTACACCTAAACCAAACCGAGCTGCCTTTAAAAAAGGAACACAAATTTCTAGGCACCACCTTCGACAAAATCTTACTTTCCTGCCTCACATAAACGCACTGAAAAAGAAAGCGTCGCTATCACTGAACATACTGAAAGTCCTTCCAAGCAAACACTGGGGTTCTGATCGGGTATGCCTTCTACAGATTGATCACTCTGTAGTACGTTTTGTTTTAGATTAGGGTTGCATAGTGTTTGGATTAGCAAGGCCGTCGTACTTGAAGCGACTGGACTCTGTGCAGAATTTGGTTTTGCCTCTTTCAACTGGTGCTTACAGGACATCACCCATAAAGAGCCTTTATGTGGAAACCAATGAACCACCACTTGCAGACAGAACAATGCTCACATGCTCACACATTTTAAAGATCCGTTCCCAGCCTAAACACATCGGTTACCCACTTGTTACAAAGAGCGCAAACCGAACACTATTTACCAACAAACCTCTCGCAGTCAGGCCACTTCTTCTCCGCTTTGATGAGAAACGCCAAGAACTAGATGCAGTGGACACATTGCCCAATATTGCCTGCAAACCTGATTCTCTCCCGCTTTGGTACTGCCTACCATCTATGTGCGACTTTACATTAGCACAATTTCGGAAGAAACATACACCGCATGAGCAGATATTACAAGAATATTTAGCACTAAACAAAAATCTGGAGACTACGAAGCATTTTATACTGATGGATCAAAATCAGCACACTATATCGCAAGTGCTGTGGTTCAAACTAATTGGGAAAATATAGTACGCCTGCCTGAGAGTGCATCCATATTCACCGCCGAGTTTCACGCAGTCTTGGTGGCTGTAGAAAAAATAATAAATGAGAACATTTAGAGCAGCATCATTTACATTGACTCTCTGAGCACACTAACCTCACTTCACCATAGAAATGCAGCGACACCACGAATTGGGGATATCATACACCACATAACAAGCGCCACAATATAGGGACAACAAATAAAATTTTGCTGGGTTCCCAGCTACATTGGAATCACCGGCAATGAGAAAGCGGATGCATGTGCTGAGAAAGCTCGAAAAAAAAACATTTAACATTCCTTCAAAGATGGCACGAAGTTAGTACAGTATAAGCTCAGAGATAAATGGCAGTCTGGATAGAATATTGAAGGTAATAATTAGCTCCACTTAGTAAAACCCTTTGTAGAAGAATGGAAGTCATGCTCCCACCAAGAAAGGTTCATGGAAGCTATATTATTTCGTCTCCGTATTGGCCACACACATGTCACACACAACTTCCTACTCACCAAGAAAGACAAACCTGTTTCCGCGCAATGCGGACATGAACTTACCGTAAACCACATGCTACTCTCATGCACAAAACTTGAATCACTAAGGCAAAAATATTTCCCTAAATATTACAAAGAGCCCATTCCATTTCATCCAGCTTCCATTTTAGCTGAACATGCACCAGTTGGAATGCTTGATGTTTTTAGCTTTTCAAGGCAAGGCAGTATTCCTTAAACATTGTAATGTTCTGACCCTGTGCATCTCTACTTAGAACGATATTGTAAGGAGATAGCGCCACCCAGCGTTGGTTGTGGGGCGGAAGACGAAAAAGCGCGAGTAGCGCGTGCCGAGGGGTACGGCGGAGCAGGTGGAAGAAGATTACGTGGCAGAGAAGAGAAGAGAAGAGAGCGACCGCCGACGGACGTGGACGAGTTCTGGTGGCTCCCCGAGTTCCCGGACTTGGGCCTCAGCCGCAGACGTCCGGGTCACCAGACATGGACAGCCGTCGTCCAGAGCCTCAGCCACCAGACCCAGGCGCCACTCTTCTCCGTCCATCCCACAGCTTCTCCACACGGGCCGCCTCTGGCGCCTACGTGGCGTACCCGGGCTACCTGACCTGGGGACCGTGCCCGGACCCCGCAGACCTATTTCCTGCGGCAGCGTTGACGGCCAACGTAGAAAACGCCCGCAAGTGTGCGTCGACACTGGGACGCTGACCCCGGCCTAAAGACTTCCCGACGGCCAGCCACACCTCCTCGTTCGACGCTCGTGTAAGAGACAAGTGTGCCTTTCCTTCTTGACTCTTTTCTGTACTTTTCCCAAGGGCTTTGTTCAGTTTTCCCGTTTGGTTTGCATCTTGTTGTTTGCATCTTGTTGTCTCTTTCCTCTTTTCATTTCAACATTGAAATTAGAGTTTCCTACAAATGCCTCCTCGTTTATTTTAATAGCTTTAGTGTATGCGTCTTAACGCATAAATTTAACCTGCAGTCGATCACATCCTCACAAATTTGGCGTCCGCTACGACAGTACGAGGTCGGTTTTTATATTTGTTTGCCTGTTAAGCTAACTTAGACACAGTATGAGCGCTTCAGAGTTGGTTGCTTTAGGTGAGCGCATGGGCTTGCGCGGCGCGGAGTTGCGAGCGTGGGTGTAGGCCGAGCTTCGTAAGGCACCGGAAGAGAGAGCCGTGTGAGCGTGAAGCCACACTGTCCCTCACTGCTTTTACAAAAAGCCGGCCTATCTACAATTCACACACGAGCTAGACTGTTGCGGCTTAACTTCTTGTTCCTCCTCTTGAATAACGACACAAAACTTGACAAAACTAGATACCTGCTTACGCCTAATACACGTGTCACAAGAACAAAACATGAAAAACATCTATCTGAATATAGATACCACAGTGATGCATTCAAATTTTCATACTTCCCGCATGTAATCCGTCAGTGGAATATGTTGCCTTCTGAAATTGTAAGCCAGCTCACTCCTGAAGCATTCGTGTCGAAGGTAGCAAACCACTTTCAAAACGGTAAACATTGTCACCATTTGTCATTTACCATGTTTCTTTCTATGAGAGTGAAAAGTTCCTTCTCTGCAGTCTTTTATTGTGTACTTTTTCATGCATATGTGCACCCAATCCTGTTACGGCCTCAAAGAGAGGCCAACAGTATGTAATAAATAAATAAATAAACCCTACACAACACAACACAAGATAACAAATAGCCGTAAAACACTTCAATCCGCGAAAAGGGGCACCCCATCATGTGTTCGAGGGAAGCCTGTGCGTTGTGTGAGGAGAACGGCTTGACATTAAATTTATATAAGTTGTCAGTAGTCACGAAGGCGGTCTTTTCGCAGTTCATGTCATCGACAATTTTTCAGCACCGAGGCGGACGGTCCATTCAACAAAAATCGCGGTTCATGTCATCGACAATTTTCCAGTACCGAGACGGACGGTCCAATCAAGAAAAGTAGTTGTCTTCGTGAATGAAATACTATGCATCAACGATTCTAGGCAGATGATAGAAGTAATTCTTTGTGATTAGGTCGAAGCGCCGTCAGCGCCAGCTACTCCAGCCCCAACTCCCGTCTTTCTTCGTGACCAGGACGACAAGTGAGGCCCAAGTGCTCGACAATAGTTCGATGTTGTCTTTATCAGGAATCTTGTCCACCTCCTGCTGTATTATGTGGCGTTCTGCACTGGACACTCTATGCGGAAGTCCATGAAAAGGAGCGGCATCACCTGAGTTTATTCGATGCTTGAACAAAAGAAGAGGTTGAAGGCAAAGGGTGGTCATCAAAGTGGAAGCTGTCGGAAAAGAGGATAGTAGACACCATACGTATTATTGGGCTTGCATTGTAAGAGATGCGAAGCGATCTTTTTCTGGTACTCGTCGGTTGGCTTCAAGATAGGAAAGACGCGGTGAATAGAGGGTGAAACGCAGTTTTCCACAGCGGAAACAACACATTCGGCAGCAGGGTAGAGCGTTGCCAGCTGCAATGTTTGATGGAGCGGCTGGACATACGAGGCAAAGTTGAGGACCGCAAGGAACGCTTGGTTTGCTGATTTTGTGACGACGGTACGGCCAAGCCTAATACTGCAAATGCGATGCAGTCATCATTGGGGAGAGCTCCACGGCAATGCTCATGATAATATTGTTACGTGGCGGCCAGCCGAAGAATGAGGCGTGGTGAACCATGAACGAGAGATGATTTAATGGACGCTGGCCTAGCGCGAGCGCTCCGTCCCGCGCCACTGCCAGCTTCGTCTTCGTCAAACTACCCGGGGCCTCCGAGCGATCGTCCCGATCGGTGACGAACAGACGGCGAAAGGGCGATGGTCTTGAGTGGGGGGTTGAACAGGATGTAGAAGATGGTGCAGTGCTGGCCGCCACGATGAGAAAGATGAGAGAATGAATCCTGGTCCACGAAGCATCCGGGCCGGACGGTGCCAGTAGCTGACGGCCGAGGTCCGTGGACGCACCGGACGGCAGGGGCAGGGGGCGGTGTCTTCATGTGTGGGTCTTGGGTCGGTCGGGTCTCGGGTCGGTCAAGTCTCGGGTCGGTCGAATCTCGGGTCGGTGGGGTCTCGGGTCGGTGGGGTCTTGTGTCGTCGTGTCTTGTGGTCCTGGCGGGGGACGGGGCTGGGGTGAGCGGCGAGGTCGGTTCAGGTCCGGCGGGCTGGGGCACGGCCGGGCGGCGCGGACCAGGCACTCACGGCCGACGTCCACGGCAGGCGCAGGACACCGAAGCTCCGGGACCGGGATGGCAATGAAGGGACCCCAGCACCTCACACCAAATGTTACGTGGCGGCCAGCCGAAGAATGAGGCGAGGTGAACAATGAACGAGAGATGATTTAATGGACGCTGGCCTAGCGCGAGCGCTTCGTCCCGCGCCGCTACCAGCTTCGTCTTCGTCACAATATCTTCTAATGTGGCTGGAGGAAGTTGTCAGTGCCCTTAGGCCGTGAGGTTGAACACCGTGGACAGCCAATGTGAGCATTTGTGCATATGTGCTTGTCGACTGAATTATAACCTTTTGTGTGAGAGTGGGACAGATATATCCCACTTTTTGATACTCATGTCTTGAGTCATGTGCGTAAAAGCATCGCATCCTTTGCATTCATATTGTTACGACGCAGTGGAAGTGGAAGACGAAGTGGACTCCCGCGTGAAAGGGACGAACGAAGAAGAAGAGGTTGATGGTGCTTCCTGTTCGCGCTGGTGCTCCCGGCTAGGACTTATTCACCGACGGCTTGTAAATAAATGTAAATAGTATTTCCCCGTAACATCTTTGGTGGAGGTGCGGGGTACTAAGAACTAAACGAGGATTTTGGGCCCGGGTCGTCACTGCAGCATCACCTCTAGACGCTGCAGAAACTAGTTTTCCGCCTGTGATCGTCCGTAGGGGCCAGGAGAGGAAGCGCGCGGTCGTTGCGGCGAACGGGACTGGCGGCGCTGTGGGGACGGTGAGCGGCTGAAGCGGGCCGGTGAGACGTCGGTGGTGGGGCTTGATGGGTTCAAGGGTCGCGAGAAAGAGCTTGAGTCTGGAGCGTCGGGGCGATAATGTGGGGCCGAGTAACGGGTCCGCTGGGAGGAATACCATCGACTACGGCAATGACGGGCGATGTGGCCGACACGGGAACAGTTGAAACAGATGGGCCTGTCGTCAGGTGTACGCCACTCGGAGGGGTTGCGCGGTCGAGGAGCGGTGTAAACAGGCCGGACAGGGTAGAGAGGAGGGACTTCAGGTACTTGGGAGGGATGAAGAGCGGCGACAGAGTTTAAACCTAAGTTAGCAATTTCCTGTCGCACGACGGCTTGAATAAGTGGAAGGGACAGGGGCTGGTTGGCTACGGGTGTTGCTAAGGAAGCCGGAGCAATGGCTTCAAGCTCACGGCGTACAATACGGGTCACGTTCTCAGGTGAGGTCGGCTGGTTCCGAGAACAAAGATCTTGGCACGACGAAGACGCAGCCGTGTTGGGCAGGCGTGCGATATGCTGGGTTATCCGGCGGCTTTTGGCGTCCTCGAAGCGGCGGCATTCCTTTATGATGTCTGCAATCTTGTCAAAGTTTTTGTAAACGAGCAGATTCTTTCAATATTTCAATATTTTCAACAATATTTTCAGCGCCCCCTCGTCGACACTCAAAAGAAGCTTTTTTGCTTTTATGTCAACAATATTTAACCGGTGGCAGCACACACAAGTATCGAAAACGAGTCATTTCACTCGAGCACCGCGCGTTTTTTAAACAAACGTTTTGGCGCTGTCAAGCTGGCAAACCATGCGTAAATTTTAGGAACTCGTCAGTACCTAAAATCCTAATTTGTGTCGCTTTTTTCTTTCCTGACCACACTGGTTCCTGAAATATTTGCAGACCGCGTAAATCACAACTTTAAAGCCACATTTTCTGTCTAAGTTTTATATTAGTTTTCTATTCTTTTATAAAATCAGGTAGTTCTCAACGCAACAAAAAAAGCGAGAATGCAATCTACATTCACGTTCTGTGGGCTATCTGTTTGTCCAGTATTCTTCCCGTGTTTATGAAAAGAAATATAGCCTGCTGCAGGGATGTAAATAGGTCGAATGCAAACAGCCAGTGGATGTGCTATGAACATTTCTTTGGTCTTTTGTCATGGAAGGTAGGTTTTTATGTTCGCTCACATGGTTGTAAGCCATGTGATCAGAATACTGTTTTTCTGAAGCTGCAGTGTTTGAGTGGTCAGTGAGAAACTAATGACTGCCTGAAACTGCATGAAACTAATGAATGACTAATGACTTCCTACTGCCTCCTCAGGGCAGTAGTACGCGTATGTCCCAAGTTTTTCTCGTGAATGATAACATTAGAGAGGTGAACATTTGCATAATTCATACGAAACTAATAGTAGTGACTATACCACTTTTAAAAGGTCGCGTGGTTGCTCACAACATTTAATCCCTCGAAACATAAGGCGCTGCCCATTTGCGCTACGTAAGCTGCCGCTGCAAGTTAAAAGCTTAAGCTATGAGCTCTCTCTGGCACTAAAATAAGTTGCACCGGAGCTGGGGGAATCTTGAAATTAGAGCTTGGTTCACCGGCTCACAGCATTAATAAGCTGAAGCTGATTGGCGCTCCAGATGAGAGGTCCGGAAAAGCAGTCCGGTCATGTCGTTTCACAGGCGAATGTCTGGTTAGGCCTCTGATAAGCCTGTTCTGGTTTCTCAAAGGCGACTTCCTGGTTGGTCGTCTCAGGGCCTGTTTTCGCATCTCTACATTCACGTGCAGACCAGTGGTCTTCCGTTTGCTGTCTTCAATTAGTTACGTTACGGCTTAGCCAAATTCGATAATTGTGCATCATTATGGCAATTCCGCGGTCGGTGTCCGGTCTTCCCTGTTACTCCGCATTTTCAATATTGTCGGCAGAATCGAAAGCGAATTTATTGCTAAACAACGCAGACTGACCACTACAACACGCCGCAAACCCAGAAAAACAACTGCCTGGAAGCGCCACCGAAACAATCGTGCACAACCGCCACCGAGGTTTGTGGCCGTCGTTGCTGCGAGGCGACAGACAAGTGTAGGCACCAGCTTTCTCAAACAAACCATGCGCCACTGCTCTTCTTTAATGCGAATCTACTCAGCCACTCCTCGCCCTTCCTTAACTCCTGTACAACTCACCAGCCAATCGGCAACACTGAAGCGTCTCTGCGCCCTCTCTTTCCCCAAGACTCTGACGCAGTGGCTGCTTACCAATGCTTTCACTGTCCTTTTTGCGCTCTGGTAGATCGGTGCAGTATGTTGTCGGTACGATCTAAATGACGGTGGATTCAATCGCACTGTGCTACGGTAAGATAATAAATAATGATATATTGTGATTACTAAAATGTATGTGATTAATATACAAATATTATTCATTTTTTAACATTATGATTATTAAATAGACAAATCAAATATAAAACAACTTCAGAAGCGCAGTGCAACTCTATATGACTAAATAAAAGCTATTTTGTTCTTCAAATTGTCAGGGTTGTTATAGCTAGGCCATTGCGCCTTCGAAGCAACCTTGAAGCTTGCATGTTCCCGAAAAGGGCATTTCTAATTGGCTGTACAAGCCACCAAGAGAGTACAAGCCACCAAGTGGAGAGTACAGTATGGAGAGTACAAGCCACCAAGTGTTCATGCTGCATACGAGATCACATAAGGCGGCCGATGATTAGCAATACGTTTTTAAATATTCCCTGTTTCGCTGCGATGACCAGCGGTGTCGGCACGTTCGACTGCATCTGCGCACTATGCTTGATGTAGCACTCGTTACCTCTGTAGCAGAGGGATTTGATTGGTCCGCTGAGCCAAAGATTTCAGACGCGCACCAATAGCATGGCCGCAGACAATCCGCCGTGTCAGGATGGTCCGTCCCCTCTGGTTTACCCGCGGAAGCCGGCCGCTAACAGCGTGATCTAGTGAGCGGGGCAGACGATGGAGCGCAGAAATTTTGGAGTACATAAAAAGGAGAAATGGTAAGGTGCGAAGACGACGAAATTAAATTTTTTACTAGACATAACTGAGCTTCAAGAAACCTTATTAAATTTTTTATGAAAACCTTATTAAAAAACCTTATTAATTAAACCTTATTAAAAAAAAGCCTAGTTAAATATCCGAGACGGTCTAGAACATTACAGAGACGCTTTTTCAGAGGGCTTTTTAATTAGATAGATGGCACTGGCTAAGAATTTTCAAGCTGTCCATTTTTTATTTGACTTTTAGAACAACTAAAACTTAGTTGTACATGAAAATAAGAACGATTCCTCTGTGAATGATTTCTATGGTTTCGAATACGTTGTTGTTCAAAGGCTTTGCCAGATCTTTTGAGGCTATAATCCAGCAAAACTAGTCGGGATAACCCACTTGAATATGTCCCGAACCGTGTATTGGGAATGATCTACTGTTTCTGCCTGCCCAAACAGTCCCAGCCGCTCACAACACGTGCTTGTTTCCTCAAAATCGTCCACTCGCATTTATACATTCTATGTTATCAAAAGTTATGCGGTTATAACATTGCCGTGAATTGAGACCTCCTTATATATTGTGTGACGTGCGCTAACAACGCTCGCGCAAACACACGCGCAATATGCAGCTGTTTGTCTTCCGAATAGCCTAAACATGTAATGGTCCTACTTGTGAGGACACTGTAATTGCCCATAGCAGACATTCCGAAAGTGATAACTCGGGTCGTAAGATATCATGTTACCACGTTTTATCTCCACGTAACCTTTCGGCAATATACCTGAGAAGCTCTTTGGGGCAATGAAGGATATAAAATGCCTCGCCAAGTCAGTCCTTTTCTTCACTGCACTTTTAGTTCTGTGGTGGCCAATGTTGCCCTCTTTCACTTCCAGCGCACGTCTACAGAACTCTTTCTCGCCCTTGCATGCTCTCGGACACCTACCCTTCGGGTAGGCAGGTGGCAGCTGCCGGGCGCACTGAAAGGGGAGCTTCCACTTTTTCGCTGAAGGTCCCTCCGTCTCTCACTGAAGAGGCCAGCTAGCAGGCCACTGCCTCTGGAACGAGGAGTGTCTGAGCCTGGACTTTCCTGCGCATGGAAAGGCGCCAAAGGCACCGTTAGGCTCAAGAACGTGTTCACCATGTTGGATGACAGAGACAGCAAGAAAGGTGTGATCAAGACCCCATCAGCCACACATTGGATTCCGGCTATGGTGATGAACGGCTGAGGACCAGCCCACCCCTTGTAGAGGTGAAAAGAAACCTGGTACACCGCATGTTCTGGATGAACGCCTCTCGGATGGTGTTGTAAGTCTTTGAATGGGTTTTTAAGCATGAAATGCTTTTAGCCCCCGTTGTCGGCAGTGTGGTGACGTCACGCCGAGACCGAGAGCCATCATCCGGGCACTGAAATCCACTCATCCGGGCACTGAAATCCACTCATCCGGGCACTAAAATCCACTCATCCGGGCTCTGAAACGAGAACATCCGGGCACCGTACGAGACTAAACGAGATTTAGACTCTCTAAGCCCTCCTACGCGACCGGCATGCAAGCGCCGGTTGGTCTCCAAAGGATCACAAAAAATAACTGCTGCCAGTGCCTTCTCAATGTTTATCAAGATATCAGTCGCTGTGTGTTTTTATAATGCACGGAATTATAATTTCCGATTTCTAATAACGCGTGCAAAAAGCACATGAATGCCACGATACACTTCGTTGTCATACGTGATCTCTTAGGGGCTTCGCGCATCGAAGCAAAGCCGCGCAGGCGCACAGGGGCCCGGGGGAGAAGCGCTGCGTTCAAAGGGCAAGGCATCGCGCCGAACGGGTGGCGGCGTTCCTCCCTTCCATTACGGTGTGGTTCGGGTGTCCACCGAGATGGCAGAGTATTACTGCGCCATTTCCTTTCCTCAAAAAACCTTGCGTTCAAATGGCAAGGCATCGCGCTGAACCGGTGGTGGCGTTCCTCCCTTCCTGTACGGTGCGGTTCGGGTGTCCACCGAGATGACATTAGACCCGTAAACATTTCATGCTTACTCTACTCTCGGCTACGGGAGAGGTAGAGATTTTTTTTTCTACCTCCATTGATGGATGTCTAAACGTCTCCTGGATTTAAGTACAACAGTCAGTATTAAGCTAATGACACCTTCTCATGATTTTGATGTACAGCTTATGAGAGCTATCTGTCCATATCTTCTAGGACTTGATTGTGGTTTTCCATGTTTCTGAAAAGCCGCCATGACATCGTCTTGACCTCATCAGGTATATCCCCAGTTACCCGTATTTTATTGAAGAAACTGAACAGTGCTTCTAATGCCCCTTTACAGAGGTGGGCAAGGATTGCGTAATGCGCACTGTCTGAGCGTGGTGCTCGCTTTTCACCGCAGGATAAAACAGTACTTAATTCCTGCAGTGTGATATGCTGCTTGTATTCATCATGCATGCCTGCTCCAGATGTTGGTGGTAAAACATTATGACCAGCGGATACAGAGGAGTGACCTGAAGCCGCCACGGCTTCGCAACAGCAAGCTGCCCTGGACGTACGTCGCCTTCGGGGGCCGCACTGACTGCGTTTTTGTGGATGGACTGGTGCCGCGCCTCCCGGTTGACTGTATGTTTGTTCACCTTCTGACTTTTGATCGACTGTATCTAATTGGCCTCTCACTTGTGTTCTGACCTGTGCAGAAATATTCAATGTATAACTTAATTCAGTGTGTTTACTGTTATGTGCTTTCCGCAATTGTTTTGTAGAATGTAAATTACGAGTGTGTGAAAGCTGCCGCATTGTTCAATCGAAGCTATAAACGTTGTTTTTGTTGTTGTTACCTCTTAACACGCCTCGGTCTCAGTCACTACGTTTGCTTACCGGCTACGCCGGGCATCAAATGGCCACCCCCTCATTGTCCGGACTCGGTGATGATGTCACGTAGTCACCGAACCCGTGACACTTACACTGATTGCAACTTTGCTTTATGTTCCTGCCACTAAATAATGCATCAATTAATGTTAACGTACCTTCACACCCATCACAATGAATGTTTGGATGCATGCAGCTTTATCCTTCACATTTTTAAGGGCTCCGTTAAGTGAGGGGCAGTAGCACAGGATAGTACTGTAGTTTCCTTCAAAAGCACGGCAGTAGTTTAAGTAAAAGCAGTATTCTCAGGACTTTAGTGGCATGTCACAGGTCTAAATCTGTTTCCTTAAAACCTAACGCCAACATACCCAGGTTCAAAACATTTCACAAAGCTTCTGGGTGAGCTTCACCACAAAAAATAATCACATTATATTGTTTACATTTGCTACAGTTTCTACATTGTGCTAGTTTGGGCGAGGGAACAAACATTGGTTAATGATATCCTTAGCCGAAATCAATAGGAAAAAATGGGGTCCGGCAGGGCATGTAATGCAAAGGCGAGATAACCGCTGGTGCTGAAGGGTAACAAAGTGGATTCCAAGAGAAGGCAAACGTAACGGGGGGAGACAGAAAGTTAGGTGGGTGAATGAGATTAAGAAGTTTGCGGGGTTATGGTGGCCGCAACTGGCAAAGGACGGTGTTAACTGGAGAGACATGAGAGAGTCCTTTGCCTTGCAGTGGGTGTAGTCAGGCTGATATGATGATGATGATGATGGTTTGATTAGTTCATTGGGGTAAGAAATCTGTGCTTGCCTTGTCACTGTGTTCTAAAGTGATAAGTATGCCCAAACGTCTCGGCAGTAGTGTCAGGTGGGGCGAGTTGTATTGTTCACCTCAAAAAGAAAATGTGAGTGCATGCTTGTCTTGAAGCTTGTCTTGATGCTTGTCTGGAAGGAGCATCTGCCACATATGCAGGTGATGGTGATTGAGT
The DNA here is from genome assembly GCF_055824585.1 of Amblyomma mixtum. NCBI lineage: Eukaryota > Metazoa > Arthropoda > Arachnida > Ixodida > Ixodidae > Amblyomma > Amblyomma mixtum. Next base: position 7,634,000 of record NC_143017.1, read on the forward strand.
TAAAGGCGCTTCTATTTCGACTTCTAGCTGGAAATATAAACTTTCCAGCTGAAACCAAGATATACTCCAGCTGATCATGATGTCCAGTTCCAAAGTCTAGCTGTAAATGTAATTTTCCCACTGGAATTTAATGGTATTCAGCTGGAAAAAGGCATGATTTCCGGTTCTATAACCTAGCAAGCAATGGAAACATTTTTTTTTCTGTGGGATCTTGTCAGCAGTCCACCATGAACCCTAGCACCCACGCCTAGTCGTGCGTGACATATATAGTCATCTCCGGGGAAAAGATTTTGGCAGTTGAGCCGATATCGAGCATTGAACCATTAAGGCTCCTCGGCGGAGGCAACAAACCACTTTGGCTCCAGCTTCCTGTAGACAAGACACCTCTGGCCTGGCTCGACCGGGGGAAATCAGCAGTCACCTTTTCCTGTACTCCCCTTCATCTTTCACCTGTCTTATTGTTGTTGTTATCCTAATGCAGTATAGCATATAAGCCCACACAGGAACAGGGACGCCGGAACAGGGGGGGGGGGGGGGGGCAGGGGCGAGAGGGCAGCGCTTTCTCAAGTATTCTCATGAGGGGGCTCAGCCCCAACCCCACCTGAATTTCTGCCTTGTTTACATATTTTTCCGCGTTTTCATGACATCCCAGTAGGAAATTATACGTTGAAGACGTCCCCAAGCCTCTGGAACAGGCATGAATTAAAGTGCTACCCCTCATTTTGGTTTTCATATAACGGCAATTTTAAGATTAAAAAGGTTTGGTTGGTTTTATGGGGTTTAACGTCCCAAAGCGACTAAGGCTATGAGAGACGCCGTAGTGGAGGGCTCCGGTAATTTCGACCACCTGGGGTTCTTTAACGTGTACTGACATCGCACGGTACACGGGCCTCTAAATTTCTCCTCCAAAGAAATTCAACCGCCGCGGCCGGGATCGAACCCGCGTCTTTCGGGTCAGCAGCCAAGCACCATAACCACTGAGCCACCGCGGCGGCTTTTTAACAATAAAAACACTCTGGCGCTTGTACCATGCCGAGCGCCTCTGACTCGCTAGATTCATTCTGTCCTGAAATGCAGATAATTTAGTAGAATGATCCAGCCAAGCATATCTCATGGCCTTCATGTACAAAACCCTTCATTTTCAATCCAAGGAGACTGGTCTTTGTCGTCGCGAAGTGGCTGGTGGGCTGTACGGCTGTTCATTGTTTAGTCTAGGGATACAGAGGGGTAAAGGGAGGAAGTTGGTGCGACGGTGCGGGTCAGTCTGATTTGTTCAGCAGAAAATTGTAAGAAAGGTTATTATGAGCAGATTTCCTGTATGAGGCAGCCCACTCCTGCCTTCACGAAAGCAAAGCCCGTTTCTTTGTAATTTCCTGCCTAAACTCTACTGCGGAGCTACAGGAGGTTGACAGCGGTCCCCCGTCTCTCGGGGCCATCTTGGAGTCAACTGGCGATATTCCAGAAGTTACTCAGAAAGGGGAACCCGACTGCGCAAAGAATGCGAGAGTGTCGTCTCGTAACGAGACCTTTTGGATGGAAAACAAGCCTTCAGGAAAGCTGACATACAGATTTCCCCAAATGGTCCATTATTTTAAGGAGTTTGTCGCGTCGAGGGGACGTCGTGGAAAAGCACGTTCAGCGAACTCCTTTAATAATCAAAAATTCAGTCGTCAAAACTGGCAGACGACCAGGCTATGCGCATGCGCTGGATTTTTCGGGAAAAGTGGTCCATTCCAGTGGCTCTATATAAAGAAGCAATTGGGAAGGGCCTTGGGAGTCGACCTTTAGGGAGCTTGGCGGAAGCTTGCACAGCGATCAAGGAAGGCCGGAGCCGTTTGTCAACCTCCATTTACAGTTCCAGGTTTTTGGGGGCTTCTTCGGGTATGTACCGCTCTATCTACGCTTACATTTTTATTATACTTGAGTATGCCCGCTTAGTCTTCCTCCTTTTCAAATAGAAAATTCGTTACACATAAAGGTTAAATTACAGAAATGTGCTGGCGAGGTCGGTGCAGCTATGGAAGTCGCCATGTCTGTAGCAGTATGACGTAAGACGCTTTAATCAGGCGCATCGTACTATCGCGACTTGTTAAGCGGCGACAGCCTGTTCTGAGATTCTATGTCCAATCAGCACATTACCACTTCACGATGTCAAGTTGTCATAAAAGAGCTTTGCTGCACGGTAGCAGCTCGATGTTTTTTTCATTTGTTTCGATGGATTTGGTTTCTATGCTTGCAGTCCAAAAAAAAATTGGTAGCCTATTCTCTGTCCCCGAGGCAGGCCTGAAGCATATAATGCTTCATAATTAAAAAAGGTTGCAGGCAGATATCGTACTGTATATTTAGGGGTTTTTGCGTACGCGATGATGTACGTTCTGTTTTTTTTGCTTTTCCTGGCAGTCAGCGCTTGAGTTTTCTGCAACCTCCGCTGTTCTCGTTTTGCTTACCGGACGTCCGCCTCATCGCATCGCAGTTATGTGAGCAGCGATTGAAAACTGACTGCATTTTTAATTGATTCCAGCCTTACACGCAATGTCTGGCTCCCAAAAAAAGATCAAAAGTTTCTTCATACCGGCTCCAAAGCGTACATGCCTAAGAAGAGGAGAATCTCAAGGTACGATATCTTACACCTCTTAGTATTTCATCCGGACTTCCATTGGTGCCAGTGCATCCGTTTAATTACACTTTTTGCTTCTTCGCTTTTCCCGGTCGCTACCAGATAGTGCTACTTCTGCAGAAATTAGTCCAGTCCGTCCCGACAGCACGAACACTGTCGATGTTCAACCATTTGGCGATGACTGTACCCTTAGCGAAAAAGAGGATGTGCTAAAAATGCATTTCAAACGTATTGTATTAATTTCATATTTATTTCGCATTTTTTTGTCCCTAGGCTTAAACTGCAATACGAATGCTTTCTAAGTATACTAGGAATGATATTTTAAACGTTCTTAAAAATACGTGAAAAATACATTTTTGCCCGCTTAATATATTTATAATGCATTAAAAATATAATAAACATATACATTAGAAATATAGCAAAAATATACATTTAATACATTAAAAATGTGTTTACTCGGGCTTAAAAAAAAGTCTACTGGGCGGCTCCATGGAATCACCCGGGTTAATTCTTCAACTGGAGAACAAATCTTACACGCGTATTTATCATTAATCAACAGTAGTCTAATATTAGAAGTCACGTGATTGAATGGGAACGGCAGATACCTACACACAGCACACCAAGACGACAGTGACACAGCAAACAACAAATCCTACGACAAGCTCTATGCTTGGCTTGCGGTATATATACCCAGCGAAAGCGACGCACTTTTTTGCACGGTGAGGCCTTTTTTTGCGCAAATACTGTGGACTGCCAAATTATCGCAGAAGTACCCTACTGGTCGCGTTCGAATCTGGGGTTAATTGAGAACGGAATTGCTAGTTGAAACTTGCGTCAGGCCCAGGTCAGGAGTCGAACTGTCAACCAACAGATACATGGGCGTGTAAGGGAGCCGGTCTGCCCTGCCAGACGGGGTCCTTTCCGCTGGCTTATTCGGACCCAGAAGTACCCAAGGCGCTTTTGCTGGTATAATGCTATCACGTTCTCACACGGAAATGTTCGAATGACATTGAGTGGAATGACATTCGAGAATAGAAATGACATTCGGACTCGACGGACTGCCGCGGTGCTGCACGACACTTTCGAAACGCATTCGAAAGCCTCAGCTCGTTTTCAGTGTACAGCGACGACGACGACGGCGGTCACACTCGTCCGACAACGACAGTATATATCATGCTGAACAACAGCATGTAATTATAGTGAAATATCTGGTTTACTATAATATGATTCTAGAAGGACACGTTTTTCAGGCCAACGACACCGACGAATCCGGTCGGCGGACGGTCAGCCTTGTCGGCGGCTGAGCGAGAGCACGGTGATGAGACGGCGGTGTGTATATGCTCGCGCTTCTAAATGAGCGAAACGAACGGCTATATTTCACGTGTGCACACCTGAACACTCACCAGCGATAAGCGCTTGCCAAATCAAATTCAATCGACGACGGCTCTGTTCCCTTCCGCGACGGCTAGGCCCAGCGAGTTCGCAGGGTTGGATCTGTGATTTCGGCGGTTGTGAAGAGCGAATCACAAGCTTTAGGGTATGCAAATGGTCACCAGGTGTAGTTTTGGCAACAGTGACCTGAAATCAACTATTGCTTACATCGCAGGGCACGCGTACGATGAACGGGAATCACCGGTGTGACCCAGACTGCCGAGCAGTGCTTTACGGCCAGCAGCGTCGTCGCCGTCGCTAGCTTGTGGATAACAAGTTAGGCCGTTTCAGTTAAAGCGAACAGTCGCCAGACATACTTCTGGATAAAGTAGTTTAGAAAAAAGTACTGGTCACGTCGGAGAAAGCCGGGACAAGAAGCGAGAAGCGCCAGTCCTGCGCGATGCCAACAACCCGGCTTTCTCAGGCGTGCGATGGCATCATCGCTTCCCACAAATTGTTGCACTGCGTAAACAAGCACGAGTACAACCAGTAAAAAAGAAAACAGATTGTTTAATAGAACGAAAGCGCAGATTGCGTTTTATGTTATGTAAACAAGCGATGTAAACAACAGTATGAGTGCAGTCGTCCTCATCGGCGCACTCCCGGGGAAATTTCATGCTGACGCGGTTAATATCATTGGCGTAATATTATCTTCAAGCACTCCCTTAGAGAGAACACGTGTAGCATCGTTAGATGACATTCGGCTGGAAGGCATTCGAAGCGCCCTTGTAGCAGGGGTATAAGTGGTGATCACCTTCCTGCTAGAAGTTACCATAAACGAAAGGATGACAAGGAAGAGAAAGTTTTCACTCTTCGCTGAAACGTCATTTCGAGCCCTAGATTGTTCCACGGTAGCTTGAAGTGTAATGCAAATATGTTTACGCGGACAACCCACTTGTTAGAATTTAAATATACTTGAGACGGATTAATTGCGTATTTGCGAAAGTACACTTTAAATAGATGGCCAGCCCCAAAATGCGATGTCCCGAAACTCGATTTTGAGCGTTAGATTGTTCAACGACAGCTTGTAGTGCGCTGCAAACATGCTAATGCGGACTGCCAATTTGCTAGAATTTCGGTGTTGTTTGGACGAATTAATTGCGTATTTACGGAAGTACACTTCAAATACATTGACGACACGCAAATGCCATTTCCCGAAACGCGATTTCGAGCACTCGACTGTTCAACGGCAGCTAGAAGTGTGCAAAGACGTTTAAAAGGACTGCCCGTTTGTTAGAATTGAAGTATATTTCGGATGAATTAATTTCATATTTACGAAAGTTCACTTTTAATACATTGACAAGATGCTAAAACTGCATACATATACGTTTACAAGGGCTGCCCGTTTTCTAGAATTGAAGTATACTTTTGATGAATTAATTTCATATTTCCGAAAATACACTTTTAATACACTGACAAGATGCTAAAACTGCATACATATTTTTTCACGTATTTGAAAAGTGCTCGAAGTATGCTTTAAGTGAGGTATTTTTGGCACATTTTAAAAATATATTTCGAATACCAAGCATGAAATTTCAGAAACGTATTTCCGACATATCTTTAGTGCATTCATGAATACAAAATATGTTTAAAATACATTTTAAATAGTCCACCGCATATTCCAAACGTATTAGTTTTTGCTAAGGGTAGCCATCTTTCCCAGCTGTCCCCACCATCCACAAACTGCTTCGCGGGCAAATATTGTCAGTGTTTCGAACCGAAAGAAAGGTCGCTTATTTGCTACGCTAATGATGGTGCCTTGTTATACACTGATTCGGGAAAATGTTGAATAAACCTGATTTCGCATGTTTTAAAAACCATTCAGTGAAAACAGGAGAAGGAGCCCGTTGTGAAAAGCAAAATGTGACCATACGTCTTTGATTTCATTTGTAGAAGCTCCAACACCGGGGCCTTCACGTCGAACAGCAGGAGGAAACAGCTTTGATGAAACCAGCAATGTGCATTCTCCAATTGCCTCCACGAATTCAAGAAACAGAGCGACGAGGAAGGACGAGTAAGCGCTGTACGAATGTAGGTCACTTCCAACCGAAACATACAGGTTGCCCAGAAACCGTCGTGGGAGATCGTGCCAACGTGATCGGTTTGTGAGATTTCCTTGTCTGTTTTTTTTTTAAGGCAAGAGCGACCTAGTCTTGTGCCATGAGTGCCATCGACATTTCGATGAAAGAGGGCACAGTGCTGGAAGTATGGAACCAGATTTTGTTAAGGTTAGTTTTAACAAGTGGAAAAAAGCTACCAAGAAATCCAGACACATGAAAAGAGCTAATTTCACTTGGCCTCCGTGAGCCGAAACTTGTCATCCCAGACAGGCGTTCCTGTTTTGGGTCTCCTTTCGCAGCCGTACAACAAACTGCAGGAGGAGGCGAGGGCAGCACTTCGTGTAATAGTTAGCTCTGTGTGCTGCCTGTGCCGCATAGGTCATGCTCTTCGAGGACGAGGTAAATGTGACGGAAATTCGCTCGATTTTCTCGACGAGAGATCGGAGGAAGTCCCGGTTCTTAGAACGTGGATGACAGAAAAATAAATGGACGAGCGGTGACATGCAGAATGAGCTCATAGAGATTATGGCCCATAGTGTGCAGCAAGAAATTGTAGAGGACGTGAAGTCTAGTCCAGGTTTTCGCATCGCTACTGATCGAACAACCGATGTAAATGGTGACGAGAAGTTAAGCTTTTGCGTGCGGTGGGTGCAGAGCGATAGTCTCGAAGTTCGGGAAGAGTATCTCGGCCTGTGTAACGCGCCTGACACTAGATCTGTGACCCTGTGCTGGGCCATCAAGGACAGGATTTTGCGCCTAGGCCTAGACTTTCACTGTATACGTGGCCACTGCTTTGATGGGGCAGAGAATATGTCCGGTCGTTTTTCGGGTGTACAAAAAAGACTTCGTGACTGTGAGCCACGATCATTGTATGTCCTCGGCAGTAATCACTGTTTAGATCTGGTACTGCAAAAGGCCAGCAGCAGTTTCGACATAATTGGAGACGCTCTTAGCACTGCTAAGGGCGTTTCCAACGTAGCCATTGACTCCAAGAAGCGCGAAAGGGTTTATGCTAACATAGTACTTCCGACAGTACGCGAGTCAGCTGTGGAGAGTGGATCAAGGCCAAATGACTTAGTGCCGCTTTGCCTGACGCGATGGACAGTTAGAGTCATGTCGATGCAAAGATTTGTTGAGAATTACGCGAGTCCAAAAGACACTCAAGGAGCTCTTGCAGACACCAGATTATGTGACCAAAAGCAGCAAGGCTATTTTTAGAGGTTACGATCGGCTTTTACCAAAATCTGAATCCTTGTTGTTGTTGTTGTTGTTAGGTAGCCTTCTTTGGGCCTTGTGAAGAACTAGCAAGGGCTCTCCAGAGCTCAACATATTGCGCCGCAGGTTCAACAAAGGCAGCAGAGGCTCTCTGTGAGGCGATCTCCCAGTTGCGCTCTGAAACTGCGTTTGGGAAGCTGTGGCAGCACCCGAGCACAACAGCAGCGTGCCTGGGCCTGAAGGAACCTCGTATGTCAAGGCCGATAAAACCTCTTGCGAGGTATGAGACGACTGATAGACCTGTCAAGCCAGTTGCACTTGACGTTAAGGCAGCGCTCCGCAAGGAGTATTTCAGTGCTGCCGACCGAATCCTAAGTGAAAAAAACAACGCTTTGAGCAGCCGGGCATGGAACGGCTCGTAAAACTAGAAGATATCTTAACCAGCGCTGCTGGAGGTTGTCTGTACACAGCAGATGTACTAGAGGCGGCTTTGGGAGTGCATGCAGTTGATTTTGACTTGTGCAGACTCTCGGCTCAGTTTATGCTATTACAAACTCTTCTAAACGGTGCTGATTCCGTCACAACTCTGGGCATTTTTGAGCTCCTGCAAAGGCAATCGCAAACATGTGCGAGTTGATGGATCAGATCGTGAGGTATGTTCGGCTTCTGTTTTCCCTAGCAGCGTCTGTCGCTTCTGGGAAACGCTCTTTTAGTGCTCTGCCCAGAATAAAAAATTTGGCAGAGGCTTAGCTTGGTTAAGCCCGGTAAGTTGCGAAAGCAATAGCCCTGGCTGCGCCTAGTTTGCCTGGTGGTGTGTCATGGTACTGCTCTTAGCTTATTTATGAAAGTTTTGCTCATTTGTTTTGCATTGCATTATACTCACCACACGAGGGCCCCCACGTGCTGGGAGATTTATGCGTGCCTCGGTCGCCAAAACGAGCGGCTGACGCTAACGGATGATTGTGTAGAAGCTTCCCTCTTCTTGCACTCCCACTTCCTCCCTTCCTGTACGGTGCGGTTCGGGAGTCCACCGAGATGACAGAGAATTTCCTTTGCTCAAAAAGCATTGCGTTCAAAGGGCAAGGCATCGCGCCGAACAGGTGGTGGCGTTCCTCCCTTCCTGTGGTTCGGGTGTCCACCGAGATGACAGAGAACTACTGCGCCATGCATTGCCCTTTGAACGCACCGCTTTTTGAGGAAAGTAAATGGCGCATCTCGGCGGACACCCGCACCGACCGCTAAGCGCGCCGCGCGCGGCAGGAGCGGGAGTAAGGCCGCGCTTGGTAATTGCTGCCTCGCTACGCGACGGCGCAAGTTGGAGCCCCGCTCTTGCAGCTGTGACGTCAGACCGCTAAGCGCGCCGCGCGTGGCAGGAGCAGGAGTTAAGGCGCGCTTGGTAGCTGCGGCCTCGCAACGCAACGGCGCGAGTTGGAGCCCCGCTCTTGCAGCTGTGACATCAGACCACTAAGCGCGCCGCGCGTGGCAGGAGCAGGAGTTAGGCCGCGCTTGGTAGCTACCGGCCTCGCTACGCGTCGGGCTAGAAGTGCAAGCAGTATTGCTTTCGCAATAAAACGTATTTGCACAACCGAAGGACTCAAAAGAGGTTATCGGATCTTTTGGTTTTGCATATATACTAACGAAGAACGGCATCCCTAAGCTTAGACGGCATCATCAGGGGGTTTGTGAGCAGAACAGCAGAACGAGCAGCAACCTTTGGTCCCGCCTAAGCACCTAGAAAGTGCAGCACTGTCCGAAATTTCTCCTGTTTGCGTGCATTATTGGTAACTGTATACATGTACTGTAGCGCGTTCGCGTATATTGTGGTATAGAGAATGAAATGCTTTTAGCTCCCGTTGACGGCAGTGTTGTGACGTCACGCCGACACCGAGAGCCAAGATCCGGGGACTGAATTCCAATCATCCGGACACTGAAACGAGAGCATCCGGGCACCGTACGAGATTTAACGAGACTCTGACCAAATGTTTAGGGGAATCCCCCAAGGTGGAGTAGACTTGTAATGAGGGAGTAATTACTCATTGACGTCCACCCGAGCGCATCCATACGGCTACAAAGGCAAGCTATACAGCTTTCTCAGAAACTTCGTAGTTAAAGAAAAATTCGATCTGGTCCGGGGTTCGAACCCGGAACCACCGCTTCACCGGAGCAGTCGCTCTACCAATTGAGCTAACCGGAACTTTTTTTTTGTTGTCTCTATTGCCTGTTTTGACAGATTACAACAGATCATAAACAGCGCAGAGCTAACCGGAGCGAACCGGATGGTAGGGCGAGAGCGAATTGATCAACAACTCGATAGTGGGAACAGTGTTGACCAAATGTTTAGGGGAGTCCCCCAAGGTGGAGTAGATTTGTAATATTTATTGATCAATTCGCTCTCGCCCTACCATAAGCTAGCCGTCCCGGTTACCTCAATTGATAGAGCGACTGCTGCGATGAAGCGGTGGTTCCGGGTTTGAACCCCGGACCAGGGCGAATTTCTCTTTAACTACAAAGTTTCTGAGAAAGCTGTATAGCTTTTCTTTGTAGCCTTATGGCCGCGCTCGGGTGGACGTCAATGAGTAATTACTCCCTTATTAAAGAGACTCTCTAAGCCCTCCTACAGGACTGGCATACACGCGCCGGTAGCTTCGCGCCGCACGGGTGGTGGCGTTGCTCCCTTCCTGCACGGTGCGCTTCGGGTGTCCACCGAGATGGCAGAGAATTACTGCGTAATTTCCTTTCCTCAAAAAGCGTCGCGTTCAAAGGGCAAGGCATCGCGCCGAACCGGTGGTGGCGTTCCGTGGACTGCCTGGCAGCGCTAGAACACGCTGTCGCGTTCGACTCCTAAATGCGAAGCTTAAGCTGCATTAATTAGCAGTAAATTATATTTTGTCATTAATCAGTAATTAGTCACTAATTAGTAATTTGTCATTACTTCGTCATCAGTTATGTGTGACGTAATCCAGTGGTGACGTCACCAGTGTCACATAGGCAAAGTGGCGCGGAAAACCCTTTCGCCTCTACGCACTTTAGACATTCGAACGCGCTGCATATACATTCTTGTCAGGCCTGCGTCTCGTCATGTCCCTCGTACGGTTCGTGTTATGCCCGAAAACAATTCATGCTTACTCTACTCTCGGTTGCGGGCGAGGCACAGAATTTTGTTTCTTTTTTTTTCAAAATGCGCCAAATTTTATGACCTCAGAAAAGAGGGTGGACCAGACTAACATCTAATGTTTTCAAAAACAAGTTTTCCCAAGGTACCACAAGTGGTACGCATACCGCAGAAGAACCAACTCGAATCATTTCACTCTTCATTCTTATATGGACCGCTTATATGGTCGGGCCGTTGTACGGCACCACCACTGATCGCCTCATCGGAAGAGTGCCACCCATGGCAAAACGCTCATCAGAGGATTGATGAGGAACAGCGTAGTCGATTGCGCACGACGAGAATGGCTGTACCCGCCCCTTTTTGCTGCGGCTCTCAGAGCTTAAAAAATTAGGAGTCACTTTGGCGACTAAAGTGGTGCAAGGCGAAAGCCTTAGTACAGCATTCTGTCACGAATGTGGTTGTGAATGATGATTCAAGTGCTGCCAGCGAATGACGCGTCCATTGGCTGTCTGCGTGTGTTACTGATGTGTGGTTAACATGTTAAGCTTCGCCTGTAAGAGTGGAACGCGACAGCGTCTTGCAACGCTGCCAGGGAGTCCACAGAACGCCATCGCCAATTCGGCTGTACGCCTTGCTGGACGGTAAATTTCTTTTTTGAGGAAAGTAAATGTATCTCTCTCGCATATCTGGGTGGACACCTGCACCTCGCCGTAAGGGAAAGGGGGAAGATAGGAGTGAACGAAGACGCCGTATTAGCTAGACGCGCCTTTGTTCATTCCAAACCATTCAGCTGGCATTATGGAGTGGCTAGCGTGCTCGTATCGCACTCCGGAGACCCTGGTTCGATTCCCCAACTCGACCAATTTCGTTCTCGGTTTTATTGATTTATGCGGTCTAACTAGAAAGGTTAATTAGGCTATTTCATATTTATATTATTGTATTTCTATCCATCGTGTTCTCTCATTCACCTGTCAATTGTTGGAACTGTCTAGGATGTTCGACACAACGGATATGAAACGAGCAACGTCGAACTGAGAGTGAGTGGGGAGTATCTGTTCTCGCTTCGGCGAGCGCGGCTTCGGCCGCTTCTTTTTGAGCAGCGTCCGCTCCGGCGGACGCAGTTGTTGCTGCGACGCGCGTCTTTTCTTTCCTTTTTGTCTTTCCTCTGATCTTTTAACTCTCCTCTATCTGCACGTGGCAGCGGTGGTGGCTTGGCTCGAGCCAGTAGCAGGCCCGTGCAATTTCCTCTTCATCCTTCTCTCAGTGACAACAACAACGAACTGAGTGGGGAAGTGCGTGGTGGTGGAGCGAACGCGGCTTTGTATTTATCTGTTTTTTTCAGCAGCGTGTTCTTCCGCGGACGCTGTTGTCGCTGCGGCGCGCGTCTTTCTTTTCTTTTCCTCTTTTTTTCTGACCTCTTCATTCTCCTCTATCTTAATTAGGCTAATTGATTAATTAAGCAATTAATTGATTAATTAAGTAATTAACTAAACTCAGTCCAACTTAGTTGGAGCATCACTATACGATCCCTTTGATTGGTTGCATGGTTATTAGCCAAAGTACAATTGGCCCCATTTGAAATTCGCGCACTGTGACGTCACGAGCATTTCGACCAATTGAAAAGCGTGACATTTTCTGTCGACAACTCCTGCTTACAACGATGAGGCATTAAAGGCTTCCGCCTTAATAATCGCACGCAGTTCTTTCGATCAGGCAATCTACAATCAAGCATGCCATGAATACGACATACGCGACTGTCAAGGTGTGGTCACGCACGTATTCTGTAGGTGCACACCACAGAGAAAACTCAATGCGCCAAGCTACGATGCGGACCTGGAAGTAAGTGCAACTTCATTCCTACGGGTAACCGTTGTAACTGTTCTAATACACAAAACAGATTTGACATACCATATTACTCCCTTCATGCAGTTGGACGCATCAAGGAGCATAATTGCAACAAAATGCTCCTGGAAAGCCGGCATGGACGCCCGATGCAAACATGCTGCGGCGCTCGCATTCGCCGCTGATAAAGAAAAGGCATGATGCACGAGCGTCAGTCGAAGTTGGGGTGGTGGTGGTGAAAAACTTTAATGTTCAAAGAGAGTTGGAGGGTCAGAAAACCCTGCTACATGGTCGGTATTCTAAGTCCGGGACACCGCACGACGACGCCCCGTCTCGCGCCCGCTTTACTAGAGCCCTTTGGGAGTCCAGTGTGGAGCAGTTGAGGGCAGACTCCTATGCCTCTCGGTTGGGGGTGGGGGAAGGGGGAAGGTGAGGATTCTGAGTACATGCTCACACCATGTGAAAGATATCGCAGATCTCTCCACAGTGCGGGCAGCGCCCATCTGTGTTCGGATCGAAGTGTTTTGCTACGGCAGGACAGAGAAGAGTTCCTGTCTGCAGGCGCCGCAGAGTTCGCTCCTCCGCCTTACTCAGCCCCTTGGCAGGTGCAGGGTAGAGACGGTGGCTGTCGCAATAATGAATTAGGATTTCGCGGAACCGCAGCAGCGGATTATGAGCTTCTGAGCCAGGAGAGCTAGGATGAGGAGCCCGGTGTGTGAGCGTTCGGGCGGCCGCATCAGCGGCCTCATTGCCTCGTCGGCCCTGGTGGACAGTAGCCCAGATCACTTTTGTGCGAGTTGGATCGGCGGGAGCGCGTCTTAGAATTTGGGAAGCAAGAGGTGATATTTCGCCTGCAAGATAATGTTCACAGGCCCGGCGAGAGTCTGTGATAACTGTTCTCGATTTTGGATCGGCAGCAGCGAGAGCTATTGCAACTTCCTCCGCTCGTGTTGAATTTGGGGTCCGAAAAGATAGCCCATCGGCATTCATTCCCCTGTGGACTACGGCAGCCGTTGAGAATCCCGTGGGCGACGGCCCTGTGATGTCCATGTAGTAGACGCCCTCTTTATATCCATACGGCCTCTCAAGCGTGCGAACCCGCGCTTGTCGTCTGCCTTCATGTGAGGCCATGTCCATGTTACGCGGGAGCGGAGAGCGCCTTCTAAGAATATTTACCCGAAAGGAGAAAGGGTGTGCTCATGGGACGATGGTACAAATCTTCATTACTCACAGCAGAATTGAGGCAGTTTCATGGTAATATGAGCGTGTTCACAACAGCCACCGTTAAGTGTTTCTAGAATAAGCCCAGCTTGACAGTAAACAGTTGCTTCATGCGGAAAGGCAGTGTTTTATGGCTGAATTGGAAAAAAAGAAGCGCGATGCCAAACTTCTCTTGCTGTTCCTTGAACAAAAATTCCTAGGGTGCACTCAAGTCTGCTTGGGTGCAGTAATGCAAACATGCATTACTGTTGCTGCGTGTTTGTTATTTTGTGCCTTTGCCGTTTGTAAGTGGTCGCTCTAACTTTAGTTCTGCCGCATCCGAATACGTTGGTCCGGTTGCTAGAGCGTCTAGTAAGCGCACCAAAGCACTAATTAATTAATGCATTCACTCAATTATTAAATCAGCAGTTTGATTAAATCGCCAATGAATGTAAGAACTAATTCTGTAATTGGGCTCAGTAATGAGCAGTAATTTAATTGCCAGGTTAACTAACGAATTGATAATTAAACTGAATGTTATGCAACTTGATTGTTTATTAAATTAGATGAGTCATTAATCAATTCACAAGTCTGATAAAATGATAACTTAATTTGTTATGCAATTGGTTATTTCAAGTAATCAATTACCTTGTTAAATTAATTATTTATCATTTTAAGTAGTCACCTTAGTGGCCTAATTATTCCTGAATGATAATTAAATATTTATTTGATCAACTACTGGGTAAGTAATTCGAGAATGGATGATTGACAGTTCGTGCGGACACGTTCTAATGGCAGGTCCTCAGAATGGTGCAAATGCGAGGTTTTTTTAAGTTTTCAGATTTTCGCTGCTCATATTGTGACTTCCTCGAGAATGTGAGCTTTAACGAACTATAGTGCACATACTTGCAACTTTTTATATCAGGAAAAAAAACGCAGCTTTTCGCAAGAAAAGCGTTTCGCAAGGAAAGCGATAAATTGTATTTAAGTGTGTAAGCAAAATGCAGTGCCAAACTAGGGAAAAAATGAATGCTCACAAGCGTCTGACGAGTTTTCGTAGCTGTTAGTGCAGCCAACAACACAACACTTCTGCCTATACTTCGTTCCAGTGGACATATTCACGTGCAACAGCATCTAGACTAAGAGGACCGATGCAAACTCCGCAGAAACCAAAGACAGCCTGCACACTCCAATGCGCCGTCTGACGCCGGTCAATTGTGGAGATGAAGGAAGTGCGGAGGTGTTGCGCCACCCATCCAGCTGCCGGGCCCCTATGGCTACAAGCGGTTATGAAACCGCTGCAGCCAGTGGCGCGACCTCAGCCTTGAGATCCGAGTACACTACTCCAGTGTCTTAGCTTTCGAGATATTTCTGCCTCCATCATCATGGACTCACAATCATTAGATACAGTCAAAGGTGCAATTTCAACCTGAACAGGATTTCCTGACTTTCACTGAAGATTAAATGAAGGAGGCTCTTAGAGACCAGAACGTCACCGATGTCCATTGTATAAAAATATCCGAAACGACAACGACGAAACTTTGCCTCCAGCCAACTCCCGATGGACACTAAACCTCCCTCGGATGTTCTCAAGATGCCCTAATCGTCCTCAGAACGTCCATGGGAGTTTCAATGCCCGCGCGCTTTCTGTACTTATAAAGACCATACATCCCAAAACGCAAATGCTGCTTCAAGTGTCAAACTTAAGCCATGGCTCTCAAAGCTGTCGCAGCCGCTAAACCTGTGCCAAATGCACATCTGATGAACGCAAATCAAACGACTGCACCTTGGCACCAAAGTGCACTACTATGGCCATCCTGCGTACTCGGGATTGTGCCCACATGTTCTCAAGGCACCTACGCCTCGACAGAAGTGAATTTGGCATTGTGGTCATCGCCTCCCTAAGAGCCTATAGAGGCGCTCGCTGGAGGTCCAAAGAGTAGCTGCCGGTGCACGAGTTGCAGGCCTCTCCCGATTGCAGGAAGCCTTCAGGGCTGCCAACCGAAGGGCACAAGGGGGTAGTGTACAGCCTTTGCTGCACCCGCGGGGGACGCGGATATGGCCCTGCCTCCAGTTCGCTGTGTGTATTGGCTGGTGTGGTTCCCCACCCCTCTGCGCCACATCGGTGAAATTAGTTTTTCCAGTGAGTAAGAGCGTTCCTTGTGTTTGTGTGAACCGTCTTCGTGCTTCCTGAAATGCTATATTTTCCTTAGTCTTAATAGTTACCTCTTTTCTTCCAGTTGGAAATGAATGTGCAAACCGAAATGAATGTGGAAGTGATAACCTCATTTGTCCTAACTGCGGTAAGCAGCATGAGGCGGCGTTTTTCCAGTGCACTGATTACCAAAAAGAGAAAATCATATACAAGTACAAGAACTCCAACAATACAGACTATAAGTCAGCAAAAACAGCTTTAATTGAGCAAAATCAAATTTGGGAATTCGCCACCGGAAAAATTCATCGCCGGGAAAGAAAGCTTCTCGGCCGCCAAATTGAAGAAGTGGTTGAATTCACTCTTCCACCACACCAAAACGTTGAGCCACCTCATGTAGCAAGTACTTATGTGAACACTGGACTGCAGCCGCAGTATGCAACCTGGAACCACCCACGCAAAGAATCTGTTCGCCAAAACTCTGACAGCACCTGTTCGCTACTATGCTTGCTTGTTGAGGCTGTGCGCGCTCTTCTTACACCAAACTCCTTGCCGGTGGTGAAGGCCATCCTTACAATCCTTGATTTCATTTCACCATTGCTTGGACAATGGCGGTAGCAGTCAGTCGACAAGCTACCCTCCCTAACGTGAAAAGCAGTCATAACAAGGCCACCATCTTTCAATGGATGACTGCAGCCTTCATTCATTACTGTCTGATTCCAACGATTTGTTTCAAAGCTTCAATTTCTGATCATTGCCATCTCAGAATCCCATCTGTGTACCATCATCCATCTTTTAGGCTACATCGTTCTGAAATCGATGACTGGCGCTGACGTCAACAAGTTTCTTTTAGCTGTTCGGAAAGACGTCACTTCTATCGAACAGCAAATACCTGCTGATTCACGGAATGAATATGTCACATCCACTGTCAAGATCATGAACATGTCATTTACAGTGATCGCCAGGTACATAGCCCTGCA
This sequence comes from Amblyomma mixtum, assembly GCF_055824585.1. Taxonomy (NCBI): domain Eukaryota; kingdom Metazoa; phylum Arthropoda; class Arachnida; order Ixodida; family Ixodidae; genus Amblyomma; species Amblyomma mixtum. Next base: position 7,650,609 of record NC_143017.1, read on the forward strand.
TGTCAACGCTGACCGCCTTCAGGATATCGTACGCAGTACCCCTCCACCGCACATCATAACGAGAGAATTCAACGCACACCATCCTGCTTGGGGAGGCATCACATCAACAGCAAGAGGTTGGCCGTTATTTGGTCTTGCAAAGTGCAACTATTTAACTTTACTCGACAACAGGCAGCTTTACCCGGCAGCTTTTTACCAAGGTGCAAGATCCAGTCACTTGACATTTCTATAATTTTTGCGCACCTGTCCTCTTCAACAACTTCAAGTGTCGACATACAATCTTATGGCAGCGACCGCCTACCTACGTACATTGAAGTCGGTGGTGCTTTTTTAAGTTCCCATGGGTTTAAGGGTACACTACACGAATTGGGAAGTTTTCGCTGACGTAGTTGAAAACCTGGAACTCTCAAACCTAGATTGTGAAAAGTATTTGGTGCTGTAGCATGTGCTAAAACGTCCAGCCCAAAGGTTATAATTCTACCAAAAGTGTGCTCAACTGTAGAAGCTGAATATGAGCGAGTTTGAGCAGTTCGCTGCAGAGCAGAGAGACGAGCGCGCAGGACGAATTATAGAGAAGACATCAGCGTTGCTAGGCTTGCACGTAAACGTGTTCAGTGCCATTTGGACAAAATAGCAAGACGGGAATGGTGATCCTTTTGGGCGAAGTTCGATCCCAGGAAGGCTCTTTCTAAGGTCAGCCCGTGCCACTAAGTCATTTCGAGTGTGTAGCTGCAAATGCGAACATTTCTCATCTCGACGCAGCAGAGGCTCTCTGGTCTAAGATCATAGCTCGATTAAGGGTCATATTGGTGCCATATCCTCTTCAAATAATTGATAAAGTCATCAGGAAGCCTTCAGGAGCACATCGTTAACGACTTGAACCGATTACACATCGACGCCTGCGAGCTATGTCACCGTATTGCGCTTCACTCTTTACCCACTCACTGTGGCCTCGCTGACAACAATCATACTGACGGTGCAGCAAGGTCGGTGCATGGCGACACCTCGCTGCTCCTGCCCATGCCCTTTTCTTCGACTCATGATGCGAGACTTCTGGCTACTAAATCCTGGCAGACGCAATGCTCTTTGTGGGGTGATCCACAGCGTCACTACACAGACCCCTTCTTCATATCAACCCCACTTGTGCTTCCACATGCTATGCAATTTAGATAGTGATTTCAATTGCCTGCACTGAATTTGCCTGGACGTTGCCTACACTAAATTCTATTTTCATAAAATTGATGCATCAAATAGCCCTCTGTGACCGACATGTGCTGTGCGCAAGGACCTTCAAAACTTGATCTGCTGCTGCAAAATCTTTAATAATCATTGCAAGGCACTGTTAGGTGCTTTAGGACTCCGTCAGGACAGCCCCGTGTATCTGGAGCATGTTCTTGGACCCTGGCGTGATACGCCTTATTAGTTTATTAGTTAGCATTATTAGTTTTTCTTAGCGCCACGGGTTTGGTTAACACCCTTTGATAAGTATGTGTCTTTGTGAGTGCGTGACTTTTGAGTATGCCTCATTTCACCTTTCATCCTTCATTTTTCCCTTTGCCTCTCTTTTCCACCCTCTTCTTCTTATCTTCTTCTCTTCTTTCACCCTCACCTAGCGTAGCATGCTAGGCTAACAACCAAGCAGTCCTCACGTCTATTCATTAAAGACTGTCTCTTCTGCAAAGCACGGTTCTCATGCAGCACATAAAACACTCTGTGTCATTTCTAATGGCTCAGTAGGTATTTGATTTCAGAAAATATTATTTATTGCGACAAGGCTGTTCTGGACATCTCCACAACCATAACCTCGCAGTTCTTTCTTTGGTAGAGCAGTGCTAGGAGTTGTATTTTGTTTACAGACTGCGCGATGGAGGTGGACCAACATTGTAATTTTCAATGCACGGCTAATCTTGCCTGCCCCTTAATAGGATACTGAGGCGGTTTTTGAATGAGTCAATTTTTTAGGGTTTTGAAGTAGTGTCATTGCTGATCACGCCTGTGAAATTATTTTGTCGATTTTGGCTAAAAGAGTGCCGAAATCACCAATTGAAAGCGCGATGGTTAAATCTCTCGCGCGCCGCGCGAGCTTAGGAGAGGACAACAGCGGAGAGGGAAACCTCGTCCATGTCCGTCAACGTGACGTCACGTTGAGAAGCCGGGGATACTTCGGCGCACTCTGCACCAAAAATACGATACGGACGCAGAAGCTCTCTATTTAGACGCGGCACAATACACATCACGCGGAGCGTTCGCACTGGCGGTGGTGGACGCGTGTGGGCGGCTGCGGGCCTCGGGGTTGGTAGTTACAAAATCTTCGGAAACAGCGGAAGAGGCAACTGTGGCGCTCGCCATAGCTAGCACTGACGCGGAAACGATCTTCTCTGATTCCAAATTGGCCGTCCGTAGTTTTTTTTTTTTTTTGGGGGGGGGGGGGCATAATCTCGAATGCGGCACAGCGAATATTGAAACTGACCAGGGAACCTTACAATGAAATTGAGGTGATATGAGTGCCGGCTCACTCGGGGGATCTGGGAAGCGAGGCGGCCCACAACATGGCTCGAGGTTTCGTCAACCGAGTCGGTGGGTCGTCCGTATCCACGGATTACTCCAAGGAGGCGCTGGCATCTTTTCATGATATTACAACTCATTACAAATTGGAAAGAAACAAATTTCCACCACCTGACAAAAGGTTGGATAAGGCGCAAGAGACCACCTGGAGGAGACTCCGAACGAGGTCTTTTCTTACCCCCTATCTTTTATCAAAAATGTACCCGGATGACTATATCCCCGAGTGCAGGTCCTGTGGCGAAACAGCCACGTATGACCACATACTATGGCAATGTCAAGAAGAACCTCCGCCGGAGGATCTAGTACGAATTCCTTCTGTTGGGCGATGGGAGGCCGTACTGGTTCGCTCGGATCCGGGCATTCAAGCCTTGGCCACCGAGTGGGCCGCTCAGGTCACTGCCAGCCATGGTTTGGTGGCCATCCAGCCCGGACCGTCTGCATCTGCATTTTTGACGAAACAAATGTTTTCCAATCCAATCGGCGCACCCAAGCGAGCTTTCAGCACGCCCTGTTTCTCGTGCTGCATGCTTTGTTCCCCATACTGCGTGCGTTGTGACGTGCAAAGCGTGTCAGCCGACCTTGAGGATCTTGTTCAACACGAGGTACTACTCTCCGTTCTTGTCCACGAACAACCACGGCCGCGCCTGTGTCGTCTTTCACTGTTTTCCGCCATAAGCTCGCAGCGCAAGCGCTCACTGCTGTGACAAAGAATTCACCTCAAAATTTCCGAGCGCACGAGAATGAAACGAGGGCAGACAGAAAGTACAAACACCACAAAGCGCCGTGTGGTGGCGCTTTGTGGTGTGTGTGGCGCTTTGTGGTGTGTGTCCTCTCTGTCAGTCCTCGTTTCATTCTCGTGCGCTCGGAAATTTTGAGATGTGTAACCAACTAGCCCACTAGTTCGTCCTGAAGAATTCAAGCCGACGAAATCAAGCGTACTCTGCTCCAAGCACTTTCGTAAGTTCAGCTACAAGAAGGACTTGTCCCTAGTGTGATCTCTGGAGATTTCTGTCGAAAAGGCGCGGCTGTAGCATGACACAGTTTTTTCGATTTTCTCGCGCATGAGAGGAGTGTCACCATTCCGAAGAAGCGCCCCTTCTATAAGTAGAAACATGCTCACTTAGCCCCTGCAGAAACCTTTTAGAGGCTCAAGCATATGTCTCTGTCCTCAGCTTAGGTGACGGCCAGACCACCTGAGGCGTGCTCAGCAAGGCTCGGTTATTGAATTTATACTCGGTTCGACGTGTCCAAGCAAGCAAGCAAAGCACAATAAAGCAAAGCAAGCAAGCATCGATGCTCATCATATGCGGCATCTTGTTTAATCGTAGCTAAGCGATTAAAATGAAAGCGTCCGACGTTCTGATTTCGGATGCAAATTTAGGAGAGAAATGAATGCTAACCAAGTTTTTCAAAAATACACGCCTCGCAACCTAACTCGGTTTCTTCATCAAGTTGTGGCAGCGGACGAGTTGCAGCTAGCTTGTCTTTTAAACACACATATAGTTCGCCGCTACTTCACTGAACCTAAACTGCAAATCTAAGAAAGGCGAACGTTTCCGAGGGAACGATTAATATTTTCTGGCATCTGCTGAACGCGCCACGAGTTCAGCCGCAGCCTTGTACGCGTATTTGGCTTGGTTTCGAGCGCACAGTGATTGCGTCACTATCCTGTGGTCACATGCCTCGCAGTGCTTGGCCACTGCGCTTCGCTCATTTTTACATCAACTTCGTGCTGCTTCATCGTTTCTTTGAAATACTTTCTTGCCCCAAGCTACAGCGCCGGGTACTGAGAACATGATTTTTTCTACAAAGCGCTTTTGGCCTTATCTTTAGGATGACGCTCTTTCGGGCGAGCCAGGATACGTCCGGTGGTGGTAATTGACTTGAGTATTGTTCGCACCCCTTCCTTTCCGTGAATACGAGCCGAGGTTGTACTGTCACCTTTTACGCATGGTCTCCGTGCGCGTCTTTCACGCTGGCGTATGCTTGTGCTAGGGGTAGAATTTTTTGCTTGCCTTTTTTGGTTGCAGGTGATACGTGGATTGAACAAACTGTAGTATCCTTTTCTTTGGAGGTCAGTAAAAAAATAATCGCCATATTCGCTTCTACAACACGACGGAAAGCTGCGATCTGCACTCAACGCCTCGCCGGATCATCATCGGCAGCTTCTCCAGTCCTCAAAGAGTCGTCAAGACCTCTCTCGACCAATCACGGGCGGGCGCGTGCTGCACGGTGTGCCCCGCGGCATAAGCCGCATATTTCTGCTAAAAAAACAGCAATTCGCGCTTGTTTTTGCCTTATTTGGATGCGATATTCCAGTATACAGCCTGAAAAACTATAGGACGTCGCTGCCAGCCTGATTTTTAAAAGAAGTGCTTCAGTCTCCCTTTAACAACGTCACAACATCTACATGTCCTCGACAAGAAGTGAAATGTTGATGTAAGTTACTCTCTTAAGGTAACTGGTACAATTTTTTTTGCCTTCAAAAAAAGTACTCAGTTTGAATTATCAATTCTCCTAAGAAACAAAATTATAAGACTGCCTAGTAATTGCTAGGCGGTGGCCTAGAAGTTTGGGGATGCGCCTGGCATGTGGACGGTGCTGGGTTCAATCGCCAGTGCTGTTGGGTAGGCGCCAGCTTTGAACAGGCCTCGCGTGTAGCTTTTGTGGCATGAAATGCTTTAGAAAAGAGTCTTTGACGAGACAATTTCTTCAGCAGGCCGGTGATTCATTCCGCTATTCAATAACTTAAATCTGGTTTGTGCTATGAAGTTAAATTGTGGCCCTTTTTTCTATGTTTTCACTACTGTTCCTTTGTCTTGGGAAGTACTATTCAAGCTAACCTACCCGATGTCAAATTTACATGCTGGAAAACAAAATTGTATGTTACCTAGCTAATGTTGGTTTACCTTACACAGAGCAAAGCCATCAAGTATAAAAAATCCCATCAGTGAAAAAAGGGAGCGTGGTAATATCAGAGAAATCGCAGGCATAAAGCCATGCAAAGTCGATATAAAGAACAGTAAGACGCAATTGCGTACCTATAGCTTACACTGTCCTCAGAAAAAATTTTCGATTTGTTGGCAAGCAGGGCAATAAAGAGGTTTTTAACAGTTAATACGAAAATTATTTAGGGACATTTACACATCCTAGATAGTTATGACGTGCCAATTGAGAGGTAAGAGCTGAGACGTGGTATAGAATGCACAGTATGCTGCCATGAGCCATAAAATATGAACGCACATCTACTGGATATGCAGTCGATGACCCCAGTTCACAATAACAGGGGCAGCCTTTAGACTCACTGCGTTGAATTCGTCAACAGTTGGGCGTGAATAAATATACAATTTTACGTCGGAGTTTTTGGTGCTTTCATATTCGTCTATCCGATATTTTGTGTTTTGCTGTGATAGCAGCTGCATGTATTACTATCATTGTAAAGCAAATGTGTACGCTAGTAGCAGTTTTCTGCTAAACAAGCAAACCGGGTGAGAATCTATGGCGCACACACGCGCACACACAAATGAAAATGCAGTGCGCAGGACGAACGCAGCAGACATCGAAGAAGCTTCCGTTCATTCAAGTCCGCTTTGTGTGCAGTGTTCCAAGGGTTGGACTCCGGGCTTGGCTCGCTCTTCGACATCACCATGGCCATGCAAATTGGCTTCCGCGCTGGTGGCAGGAGCAATCATGCAAAGAAAAGAAAAAATTCAACTTGAGAGAAGCACAAAAATCGAAGAGATCATGAACCCGACCGGGTAACCCCGCGCATCAGCTTTCACGTTGACCGCCTTCAGGGTATCGTATGCAGTGCCCCTACATCACGCATCACAACGGGACACTTCAACGCACACCATCCTGCTTGGGGAGGCATCACATCAACAGCCAGAGGTCGACAGTTGTTTGATTTCGCATAGTGCAACAATTCACTTTAGTCGGCAACGGCCAAGCGACTTTTTATCAAGGTGGAAGATCCAGCGCTGTTGACATTGTTATAATTGCTGCGCATCCGTCGTCTTCAATAACTTGAAGTGTCGACATAGAATCTCACGGCACCGATCGCCAAGCGACGTACATTGATTTTGGCGGTACTTTCTTAAGTTATCTGCTGCATAAGGTACACTATACCAATTAGAAACTTTTCGCTGACACAGTAGAGAAACTGGAGCTCTCAAACCTAGATTATCGAAACTCATTGATGTTGTAGTGCGTGCTAAAACACGCAAAACTAAGGTTATAACTCTACAAGAAGTGCACTCTACTGAAGATGCTGAATATGAGCTGCTGCTGGCAATTCGCCGCAGAGGAGTCAGAGCAGCAGGCAGAACGAATTGTAGAGAAGGCCTCAGCTTTGCTAGGTGCGCACAGAAACGTGTTGAGTGCCATTTGAACGAGCTAGCAAGACGCAAATGACGATAGTTTTGCGTGAAACTTGATCCCGGAAAGCCTCTTTCTAAGGTATGTAGCATTGTATGCAGCCTCAGTAGCCAGCCCGCAACACTGAATTCAGTTGAGTGCTCAGCTGCAAATTCTAATATTTTTCGCCTCAAAACAGCCGAGGCTTCCTGTTCTAAGACCACTGCTCGCTTAGGGCCATATGTATTGGTGTCATTGCCTCTTCAAAGCTTTACCCCTTCTCCTGACACTACCCTTCTTGACAAACCATTCACTATGGGAGAACTCCATGCGATTGTGGAAAGCTACCAATAATAGCACTACTGCACTAAAGTCTTCCAGCTCATAAAGTACCTCCAAAACAAATATTAAACTTTTTGAAGCGCTACAAACAAATGAATCGACCTCGGCATTCCCAAGAACACCTGCACAGTGGGCATACTCTAGCAGAGAACAGACGTCTATCTGCATCAGTGATTTTAACCCAGCAGATGTTTCACGCCCAGGTGCGCTTCGTGGCTCGTGAACCTAACCACCCACTCGCAGAGTACTGTATGGAGGAAGTCTCTTACCTTCTCCCATCACAATACCACTGCAAAGTCACAACCTCCTCCCCACCTTACAGGTAGTGTTACATACGAGGTAGCATGGTCGTGTGCCGGAGAGAGAATGAGGGACGTCTGAGACGAGGCTGCTGGAAAAAGACAATGAAAGAGGACTTTATACAGCAATTTTCATATTTACAAGTGAGCTGCAGGAACGCTGCATAACGACAGCTCATGAGGAGACCGTTCGATGACAAAGAGCTCTTCGGCCGTGCCGCTGCCGGGGTTTTTAAGAGTTCCCTTCCCTAGGGTCCCTAGATGGGGGCCGGGCCTGCAGGGGAATGAAGTTCTCACTGGCACCAATCACAGACACACACGCACTCACTCACTCCCGAGAGATCACGCCGTCGTCACGCGCTGGGAGAGGGGAGGAACGATGCCACCCACGTAGCGCAGATGCCGGAATGTCCATGAGCGGCGTTCGCGCGCATTTCGAACGCGCGTTCACACTCGGTGTACGGGAAACGCTCGCTCAACCGGGCACACGGACGCGGCTTCCGTGGCAATCCAGGCGCTCACCCAACGCGCGTCTCGGGGTTTGTCGGCGTTTCGCTGCTGCCATGTCGTTGTCTTCCCCAGGACGAAGGCGAGACGTAACAGACTGCCCCGCCGGGGGAAGGAGATCGCGATGGACAGGGGACAGCATCCGCTGTCCGGAGGGATGTCGGTTGAGGCTGGTCTCAACCGGAGTCAGTTGTCTCTCGGCGGTTCTGGAGCTCAGCGCACCCCGAAGTCTTCCTTTGCATGTGCAGGTTCCCAAAGGGCACTGCAAAGTGACTCCTGCTCCGCTAGCGTTAGAACCACGCCGAAAACCCAACAGCTCAGTCCGCAAGCATGACACAATCCCCACTAAGCAATGCCAGGCTCTTTCCTTCTTACAGAGCCAATTAATCCCTGGGAGTAGTTCCGCAGCACTGACAAAATGCCCACAAATCGGCACATTACACCACAAAGCGCATCTCAATTTAAAACAATAAACAAACCCAATAGGCTCAAAATCCTATATCAGCAAAAAAAACCACCAGCAAACTGCAACTATGATGCTGATTCTTGCGCTAGGGACCTCAACTTAAGCTATCGGCATTACCTTTTAGACTCCCCTTTTTGTGGTGTATTCCGATTCGTAATGACCCCGACAATTACGAACGCGCTTGTTTCCCCTCCATTTCCTGCTAAACTTTTTTTTCAGCAGGAATCGCTAAAGAAAGAAAAAGCAAACAGCAGAGACATCCTCGGAATCTGCTGCTAACGAGCCGCTCGGCGGCTCAAAGGGGTCGCCTATTCTTCAACCGCGCCCTGCGCGGTCGCACACCAACAGTGGCTTTAGCAGCCGACAATTCACAAAATTCGAAGGGCTTAACTGCGCTTCGAAACCTGCGAGCCTCAGACGCCACGCGACATTGATTTGTTCCGCACCCCGGCCGCGTGTCTCCAACACATGAGCCGCGTCTGAACAGTTGAAAGCGAGGGGTTGACGGTCGCGCATGAAAGAAACGCCTGCGTGTACTCTCTCGATTCATGAGTACACTTCGCTCCTGTTTTTGACTGGAGCGCGCTCTGCTGCGTTCCCTCGTGAGGTAGCAGGGCGTTCTTCTCTGTGGGCGGCTCCAAGTTTCACGCGTTCTGCTACCGCAGCGTCGCCACAATGGGTCAGGTGGCTTTCGTGGTGTCTGTACACGCCTAGTCAGCTTGGCCCTTTCTCGGCGCCTCTCGCGTCTGGAGTACTCGGTTGACTCGCGGTCAATCTCTTTACAACTAAGCGTCATCTCCAAACTCTGGCTGCTATTGTTCGCCGGCCGCATCGAAGAAATGTCTCCCATGATTCCCTCATTGGGCCGGCCGGTGAGCTCACTATTCTCTTCCTGAGAGAAAACGCCAGCCTCACTTTTCAAAATAGCCTCGGCCTCAGAGTTCGAGACGGTCGCTTCTTTCTTAGCACTGACAGTGCTCGTAAACAAAGCAGGTCGCTCGGCTTTGTTTTCGATGGGAATTCTGCAGCTCACAGTTTGCTCTTGATTCCCATAAAACTCGGCCTTCACATAACTTTCATCATGACATTCCTCAAATGACCCGACTACTTTTCCCTGGTCACTGAGACCTTCGGCGTCTTTCTCCTAGGTATTATCCCTACGACCGCAGGAATCCGCCTCTTTCCCGGATAGTGCATGCTCTTCTGGGCTCACAGCCACCGCGTTGCACCTTTCCTCATTCCTAGCAGCGCCTACATTATCCCCCGAGCCCTCACGGCTTGTGGATCTGCACTCTTTGCTAGCTTCTTGACCGAACTCCTCGGTCCTCGCTGCCGAAGTGGCCTTTCTTTCCTGGACCAAACCTGTCCTATGCCGCCACTTCTGCACAGCACTCGTGTCATCCGGCGACTGAGCGGAGCTTCTAACTCGGTCCCTGATACTATAGCGGTGTAGCTTACCACCGTCAATTTGGCCTTCGAACTCTGCCTCAGCGGGGATTCGAAAGTATCGGAGGAGCGCACTTTTAGTTATCGCATAGTTGTGGGCATCCTCGTCAGACAACCTCGCCCAGACATTACAAGGTTCACATGGGACAAAATCCCATCAACACAGTTGGCCAATAACTCTAGTCAAGCTGCTCCTCCATACAAATTCTCTCAAAATTTTCCAGAAAAGTTCTGAAATTTTCCCCTTTTCTGAAAACTCTTAAGCGAGATCGCGTGCTCATACTTCTGATCGCGTTAAGCTCACGCGTGAGTTCCCGCATCTCTCTTTCGTATTCCTGTTCCCGCAGCTTTCTTTCGCGTTCCATCTCTATGTCGAGACGCTTCATTTCCGAAGCGTACTGACGCTCGCGTTTCTCTTTCTCTTGTTTTTCTTTACGTTCAAGTTCCTCTTTCTGTTTTTTTTTCTTTACGTTCAAGTTCCTCCTTCTCTTGTTTTTCTTTACGTTCAAGTTCCTCTTTCTCTTGTTTTTCTTTACGTTCAAGTTCCTCTTGTTCTCTTTTTGCCAATTCTCTCTCCTCAATGGTCTCAAGGCATTCCGCAAGCTCGTCATCTTCAGCCTCCAACGCAAGAATAGCCTTCAGCAGTTCTGGTTTTCTGCGTTTGTCTGATACCTCCAGACCCAACTCCTTCGCAAGCTCCAGTAAGTTTGGTTTGCGCAGCGTCTTCAAATCCATGGCTGCTCCGAGTGCTGCTTCCCTACTTCCCGCTATTGTCTTGCTGCAACTAACCCAGCAGCAACGACAACCCACTTACCAGCTCTCTTCCTGACTCTAACAAAAACATAGCAAAACTCAGCAGAAGAAAGTCCCGCACTCACCAAACCTCGCAGTCAAGAATCCAGCGCAGTCGTTCCGCTGCAGGCCACCAGTCAACAAAAAGGGCTCGTTGCACTGCCCCCGACTCGCCGTTCTGCTGCACAGCGTCCCGTTGTCCGCAACTCTCCGCTGGCGTCCGATGTTTCGCATCCCACCGCTGCCAACCAGTTTGTTAAGGACGAGGTAGCAGCATCCCACCGCTGCCACCAATTTGTTAAGGACGAGGTAGCAGCATCCCACCGCTGCCACCAGTTTGTTACATACGAGGTAGCATGGTCGTGTGCCGGAGAGAGAATTAGGGACGTCTGAGACGAGGCTGCTGGAAAAAGACAATGAAAGAGGACTTTATACAGCAATTTTCATATTTACAAGTGAGCTGCAGGAACGCTGCATGACGACAGCTCATGAGGAGACCGTTCGATGACAAAGAGCTCTTCGGCCGTGCCGCTGCCGGGGTTTTTAAGAGTTCCCTTCCCTAGGGTGCCTAGATGGGGGCCGGGCCTGCAGGGGAAGGAAGTTCTCACTGGCACCAATCACAGACACACACGCACTCACTCACTCCCGAGAGATCACGCCGTCGTCACGCGCTGGGAGAGGGGAACGATGCCATCCACGTAGCGCAGATTCCGGAATGTCCATGAGCGGCGTTCGCGCGCATTTCGAACGCGCGTTCACACTCGGTGTACGGGAAACGCTCGCTCAACCGGGCAGACGGACGCGGCTTCCGTGGCAATCCAGGCGCTCACCCAACGCGCGTCTCGGGGTTTGTCGGCGTTTCGCTGCTGCCATGTCGTTGTCTTCCCCACGACGAAGGCGAGACGCCCAGGTGCGGTTTGTGGCTCGTGAACCTAACCGTCCACTCGCAGAGTACTGTATAGAGGAAGCCTCTTACCTTCTCTCATCACAATACCACTGCAAAGTCACAACCTCCTCCCCACCTTACAGGTAGCTAGCATGGCATACCAAGATAACAGTCCGTGGCATTCAAACAAAAACAGACTGCCGTTTCTGCCCTTAAATATTTTGCTCTTGGGCACATATATGCTAGCTACAGAGTCCACCACCCCATCTACAGTGATGGCTCCGTCACGTCCATCTCATCAGCAGTTGGCGTCTGGGTTCCGTCAATGTGCACCGTAATTTCAGCGACACTCAGTCCCTGCGCTTCGACTACTGCTCCCTAGCTGGCTGCTCTAAGAGCAGCATTTACTTACATTCCACAACAACTGCCGATGGTGTGCTTTATCGTATATGACTCTCGCTGTGCACTACAATTTAAAAGGTCATCAGGAAGACACCAGGAGTACATCGTTTCCGACTTGAACAGATTACACACCGAGGCATGTCAGCTGCGTCAACGTGCTGTGCAGCTGTGGTTACTCGCTCACTACGGCCTCGCTGACAACAATCATGCTGACGGTGCAGCGAGGTTGGCGCATGGCGACACCTCCTTGCTCCCACCCATACCTTTTTCTTGCACTGATGGCGCGCACTTCTGGCTATTAAATCCTGGCAGACACAACGATTTTTTGGTGTGATCTACGGCGTCAATGTAGAACCCTTCTTCACATCAACCTTGCTTTTGATTTCCGCATGCAACGCAATTTAGATAGCCATCGCAATTGCCTGCACCAAATTTTCTGGACGTGGCCTACACTAAATTATATTGCATAAAACTGATGCATTGACTAGCCCTCTGTGCCCGTCATGTGGTGTGTGGAAGGATCTTCGACACCTGATTTTGTGCTGCCAAATCTTTAATCACCATTGCAAGGCACTGCTAAGTGCTACTTGTTGCATCGTAAGTAATAATAATTAGCAATTAAACAGTACACGTAGCATACGGTCGAGCCGACCTGTATTCTCCTACTTCGTCGTCTTCTCTACTCCCGTGCACGCGAGTGCGTGCAGAGCATTTGCTACACTTCATCTTTATCACATTTCCGCCGCACTTAAAAAAAATGTCTAGCGAATGTCATAGTCTTTGAACCATGCGGGCCGCATCTTTTTGCGAGTACTTCGGCGAGGCGGTGCAGGAAGTGAAGCCGCAGTTGCCGTTGTGGATGTACTACTCGGAGCGGCTGCCGATTCCGGAGCGGGCGAAAGCAGGTGCGATGAAGGGCCTGGGCAGCTAACTTGAGCGGTTGGCATCAGATGGATTGAAGGCGCGTCCGAAGAACCCCGGACCACGGTTCCGGATTGTGGACTGGGCGGCGGCATTCTGTTGCCGTCGATAGGCGGCGAAATACCAGCGAAAAGGGCCGCTGGAGCTGGGGAGGACAGTTGCTGCTGAACTACTTGTGGGCAAACCGCAGAAAACTTGGACGAGTGCCACACTCGCCCATCATCCAGCAGATAAGATGCAGGTCCACGCAGCTCCACAACCTTCCGAGGCTCTGAAAACCGAGCTGACAGTTTGCCTCGCACAGTGGGCTGGCGAACACGCACGTACTGGCCAATCTGAAAGTCACCACACTTGGCGCCACTCCGCTGGTCCGCATAAAGCTTGTACTGCGCTTGCTTCTCCTCAAGCCTCTGCCGCAAAAGCTTAAGCGCTTTTGTCGGATCCATCGAGAAGCACTGATCCGGCAGTCCTACGACGTTGAGTCTTGTGCGGGGTGTGGTGTTGCATGAACACCCCGGCAAGGCCCGCAACGGGCCGCTGAAGGACACGACTCGGTTCCGAGCGGAACAAAAGCGGTTTTATTCACACAGCAAACAAAGTCATTGTTGTTAGACCAGATTTACAAATCAGCTAAGTGAATTGTGTGTCGACCCAAGAGGGCGCCACACAACATCGTCTCCCCCTAGGAAATAATGTTAAGCTATTGCGAAAAATACTGCTCTCTTAACATGTGCCACGAGACAGCAAACATTATACAATGGTCATCAAACAGAAACTATCCGATTTTATGGCTGTGCTATTTCTGTTATGACGTGTTCAAGGCACAAAAATGTCTCATTTCAGCAGTCATTACACATGGCAAAAGAAAGCACACACATTTGTGAGGACTCTGTGAGATTGCAGGTCTTATTTTAAATAAACACAAAAGTACAAACAATAAACGAGGCGGCTTTTAACGGAAAGGAAACCAATTACAATATGAGCGAGAAGAAAGGAAAGGAACAAGAGAACAACGCAACAATACACGGGAAAAACACACGGGCGAACAGAACAAAGTGCTTATGATAAATGCAGGAAAAAGAGTCAAAGAGGAAAGTTCACACTACTTGTCTTATTTGAGCAACGAGCGACGAGGACTGGCTGCGTGTCGGGTAGTCAAGGAGTCTCTTGGCGTTCCAAACGCCGATGCAAGGCTACCGCAGCGGCAGCGTTCGTGGGCACCCGGCACGGTTCCCAGGTCTGGTATACGGGAAAAGGTCACGTAGGCGCCAGAGGCGGCCTGTGTGGAGCAGCTGACGGGTGGTCGGAGAAGAGTGGCGCCTGGGCCTGGTGGTTGAGGCTCTCGACGATGGATGTCCAGGTCTGGTGGCCCGGACGTCTGCGGCTAAGGCCCAAGCCCGGAACTCGGGGAGCCAGCAGAACTCGTCCACGTCCGTCGCCCACCGCGCTCTTCTCTTCTCTCCCACGTAATCCTGTTCGACCTGTCCCGGCGTACCCCTCAGCACGCGCTCCTCGTGCTTTGTCTTCTCCTCACGAACGCCGCTGGGTGGCGCTATCTCCTTACAGAAGGCCCCCTCTTCGGAAGTTTTTTCCAAGGGAAAGAACTCAACTTCAGGAGAGCGACACCAGACGCGTTCGACGATCGCAACACAGAACACCGCACCACAGCGCGCACACTACACACCACACACAATACGACGGTCGTCAATGTTCGAAGCGTTCACAGACCTTCGCACACACAGCACAGAGAGCACATGGAAAGTCAACGTAAAGCGTCCATAGAGGGTGAAGAAGCACGGAAAGCATAAAAAATAGATAGCCGACACTCAAACACAAACATGAACAAACAAAAACAATTCCAACAATAGGTATGGGCTACATTCTTCCGTATTCCATTGTTCACATCAAATCACATCACCGTCGCGAGAACTTTTTCGGCTAGTACTTCCGTTTTCCTTTGTGAAACCGTTTTCTCCAAACCGACCTCGGTTTCCACCATGATTTTACATGTTCCCGTCCTACGATGTTATACACTCTGTTCTCCCTTGCCTTCGACACAGTCTGCTGACACATATCACACGATCTGACATAACTCTTAATGTCAGCCTGTACACCGGGCCAGTAAAACTCACTGAGCACCCTAGCTATTGTTTGCCGTAATCCATGATGGCCGGATAATGCACTCTTATGTGCCAACTTAAGAACTTGCGTGCGTAAGCCCTTCGGTACCACCGCTTGCTCAACGACTCGGCCAGGACACACTTGGTACGTTCGGAAAAGAACACCGTCAGCTGTGTCAAAAGAGTGGGTGGTCTGTCCCTTGCCATGAAATATTTGCCCCAACTTCCTGCGACACACCTCTAAGGTCGGGTCTTCTTCCTGTTTGAGGCGAAACTCCGGCCGTGACAAGTGGAGTGTGTTCAGAGTGGGGCTTTTACTACTCTCTGAAACCTTTGCTGTCACCATACGGGAAGGAACATCGACCGCACCCGTCATGGCAAGGGAAACTGCCTGATCAGTGAGAACTGGCGGGTCAACCGGGAATGGAGGTTTAGCCCCGGGGATATTGCCTATTATAATGTCGTATAAGGGTGTAGACAAGCAGCGCGCGATGGCCTTACCCGAGAAGTATGGAGAAGAAATCACCACCTCCGCTTCCGGAACTTCTACACGGGTCCCATTGGCCAAGAATAATGTAGCCTTTTTCCCTGTTAGTGCCGCTGGCGGTACAAGAGACTCACGCACAACAATACCGGTGCTGCCCGTATCCCGTAATACCGAACCAGGCTGGCCGAACACCTCACCGTGCGCCACGGGCATAGCATTTTCCACCGGGTTGGAAGGACAGACCATCTCCCCCAACTGGCCCTCTACGCGCGTTACCACTGCAGTGCTATCGGGATGTGAATATCGAGATGTCATGCAACAGGCGGACTCCTCACGGTCTCCTGGCCTCTTAGCTTTGCATGACTGGGCATCATGTCCTACCTCGCGGCACCAGGTGCAATACGATTGCTTCGGCTTCGTCCGACAATCCGACGCCTTGTGCCCAGTCTTGTCACAAAGAAAACACCGAAGGCGAGACTGTGGACCTGAAATCTCGTCTTTGGCTTTACCTATCGTGTGCTCCCCCTTTTCTTTAAAGACCAACAAGTTATTTTGCCGTTGTGCTTCAAGAAAATGATCGGCAGCCTCCGCCAGCTTGGCAACTGTCTTGCCCTCCCGCTCACGTAAGAAAAGGGCTAAACGAGAATGACAGTTGTTCAGAAATTGTTCGCTCACGACCATCTCGCGAACCACCTCAAAAGTGCGGCCTTCACCCCGCATCTCGACCCAACGGTCAAAGAAGCTAAACAACCTGGCAGCATATTGCGAGGCCGTTTCTCCATCCTGGGGCTTGCTCTGGCGAAACTTCTCTCGGTAACCTTCCGCGGTGAACCTAAACCTCTGAAGCAAGGCAAGCTTCGCTTTGTCATAATCCACGGAATCCTCAGGCGAGAGCCGACCGAAGACCCTAAGTGCTTCGCCACCAAGGCACAAGCTCAACGCCGTTGCCCACTTTTCTTTTGGCCAACCCTGCCCCGTGGCCACATGCTCAAATCTCTTTAAGTAGGCATTGAGGTCATCCCGCGAGGTCATTGAACTGTGGTATGAGGCTGTGCGGGTTAATGGAGCTGGCCGGTGAGACGCTACGCTCTCCACGGTCACTCGGAGGATTTGCGCCACCCTCCATGAGCCTTATTTGTAGCTGCAAGTTCCGCGCCTCTAACTCCAAGCGTTCCTTCGCAACCTCTCGCTCTGTCTCTAAATTCCGTGCCTCTAAATCCAATTTCTGCTTCGTAGCCTCACGCTCTAACTCCAATTTCTGCTTCGCAGCTTCACGCTCAGCGGCTCTCTCTTCCCGTGCCTTACGAAGCTCGTCCTCCACCCACGCTCGTAACTCCGCGCCGCACAAGCCCATGCGCTCGCCTAAAGCAACCAAATCTGAAGCGCTCATATTGTTCCTAAATTAACACAACAGGCAAATAAATAAAAACCGACCTCGTCCTGTCGTAGTGGACGCCAAATTTGTGAGGATCCTGTGAGATTGCAGGTCTTATTTTAAATAAACACAAAAGTACAAACAATAAACGAGGCGGCTTTTAACGGAAAGGAAACCAATTACAATATGAGCGAGAAGAAAGGAAAGGAACAAGAGAACAACGCAACAATACACGGGAAAAACACACGGGGGAACAGAACAAAGTGCTTATGATAAATGCAGGAAAAAGAGTCAAAGAGGAAAGTTCACACTACTTGTCTTATTTGAGCAACGAGCGACGAGGACTGGCTGCGTGTCGGGTAGTCAGGGAGTCTCTTGGCGTTCCAAACGCCGATGCAAGGCTACCGCAGCGGCAGCGTTCGTGGGCACCCGGCACGGTTCCCAGGTCTGGTATACGGGAAAAGGTCACGTAGGCGCCAGAGGCGGCCTGTGTGGAGCAGCTGACGGGTGGTCGGAGAAGAGTGGCGCCTGGGCCTGGTGGTTGAGGCTCTCGACGATGGATGTCCAGGTCTGGTGGCCCGGACGTCTGCGGCTAAGGCCCAAGCCCGGAACTCGGGGAGCCAGCAGAACTCGTCCACGTCCGTCGCCCAACGCGCTCTTCTCTTCTCTCCCACGTAATCCTGTTCGACCTGTCCCGGCGTACCCCTCAGCACGCGCTCCTCGTGCTTTGTCTTCTCCTCACGAACGCCGCTGGGTGGCGCTATCTCCTTACAACATTATACAGTGACTATGGGCACGACATACGATCAATCTCACCCAGAAACAACACTAGATTTGTACATCCACCGTAACAGAGAACACACAAGGAGATTCATCATTATACACAACCTATCACAACATCATTGTGCGCTGAATGCGAAAACATGAGGAACTTGCAAAGAAAGCAAAGTGAGTAAAGATCACAGCGATACAGGAGTATTCATTCATTACCCGCTTTATAAAGTCTCCATGACTGGCCCACTGGCCACGGACAGCTCAGTCGCGACTACAGGCCAAGACAAACAGGTGTGCTACCCTTCGCTCCAGAACTACATCTGGTAGTCTACGGCCCAGAAAGGTGGTTTCCGCTGACGCACTGGGCGCCCGCGGCTGTGCGAACTGGAAGTCCCTGGGTCGCTTTGCTCCGGAAAACTACAACTGCTGTCCTCTGTGGATTCGTGCGCAGTGGTGCGGCCACTTTCGGCTGACTTTGACGGCCTATATTCCTTCCCCCCCCTCGTTGCGCGAAGCGTTATCCAAGGTATCTGCAACAGGAGGCGACACATTTTCGGACATTTCGGCACTTGTTTCAGCTAGAAGCTTGTTTCGAGTTGCTGCCATTGCATTATCAGCAGCGTGTGCTAAGCCTGCATAGGAATAATCTATGCTTGGCGGGCTTGGAATATTTTCTGGGGCCGGCAGTACCCGGACCAGTTTAGAAGCATTCCAGACCTTACCATCACTCAGTAAGAAAGTGCTTGGACCAACCTGTCGCTGGACTTTGAAAGGTCCAATGTATTTGGATGGACCTGTTCTGAATGACCGCACCTTCACTGTGTCACCGATTTGCACGGCCGTTGGCTTTGCGCCTCTACGTCTATCAAAGTAGTATTTCATTTGCTGTTGCTTATTTTCAACCCTTTGTCGCACCTGTGTTTGCTCCGAAGATGTGTGTTCTGGAGACGTTGCTGTAGCGGAAGTTTGAGGCAAGTTCCAGGTGCTTTGCTGCGAATTAGGAAAGGAAGTACAGCTCATGTCGAGTTTCGAGCGTGGTTGCCGGCCGTGCAGCAGGACTGCAGGTGACACGCCCGTAGTTGAGTGGGGTGTGAGCCGGTACCATCCCAGATGTTGCAGGACAGCTTGTTTAACGGGTTCTCCTTGGAGTTGAGCTATTTGAATGGTCTCCTTCAAAACTCTGTTGAATCTTTCAATAAGACCATTTGCTTGAGGGTAGTAATTTGATGACCGCAAATGCTGTATGCCTCTCTCTTTTAGAAAGTCTTTGAATTGTCTCGAAACAAATTGTGGCCCATTATCTGTAACTATCGAGTCTGGAAAACCCTCCCTGCTAAAAACAGAGATCAGAAAGTCAATGACATCCTGGGATGTTACTGAAGGAGTGAAGTAGACTTCAGGCCATCTGGAATAATAATCCATTAACGTTATGGCATACGTTGGACTCGGTGGAATGTTCAAAGGCCCCACAATGTCCATGGCTAGCTTCTGCCAGGGGCGGTCCGGCCAGGGAACTGGCTGGAGGGGTGTGAAGGATGGCTTAGCTGACTTGTCAGCTGCTTGACATATGAGACAGTGTTTGATGCATTCCTCTACCTGTCTATCAAGCTGTGGCCACCAGTAGCGTTCTCTTAGCAGTTCTTTTGTGCGGACTATGCCCGGATGTGATTCATGGGCCAACTGTAGGAAAGTGGGACGAAGTACTTCAGGAATTACCACGCGATCTGCTCGCATTAGTAGACCATCTACAAAGGATAATTCCTCTTGGATGTGAAAGAATGGCACAAGATCAACTGACAGAGCCTTCTTGTGCAACCAGCCCTTGCTGAGCTGACTGATGACCTTTTGCAGGGTAACGTCAGAAGCTGTTGCATTTTGTACAGTTGCCTTGTCGACTACTGGTGTTACCAGAGAAACGATTTCTTCCTCCTGATTGTCAGAATTTTCTGCGACGGGCAGCCTGGACAAGGCGTCTGCCACATAATTTTGTGTGCCCTTGCAGTACTCTATTTGGAAATTGTAATTCAGCAACCGAGCTGTCCAACGAGAGATGCGTAGTGGTCGGCGACCCGAATCGCCGGCGGAGAGCAAAGCAACCAATGCCTGATGATCGGTTCTGAGTGTAAAACGTCTACCCCACAGATATACATGCCACTTTTCGCAAGCAAACAAACAGGCTAGTGCCTCACGTTCACCAACTGAGTATTTTCTCTCAGCCGGCGACAGAGCGCGTGACGCAAAAGCAATTGTATGAAGGTGCGACCCTTCTTTCTGCTGTAGTACAGCTCCCAAGCCAACGTCTGAGGCGTCAGTGGTGACTACGACAGGTAATTCCGGGTTGAACATTTGCACAACAGGTTTGCATGCCAAACGTGCCTTAACTTGATCAAAACTATTCTGAGCTTCCACCGTCCATTCAAATGATTGACCTTGTCGGAGCATTTTCCGCAACGGTTCCACTAAATCTGCATAATGATGCAGGAACTTGGCGTAGTAGCCAGCTAGACCTAGGAATGATTGCAGCGACTTGACGTTCGTAGGGGAAGGTGCATTAACTATAGCTTTGATTTTCGATTCCATGGGAGAAATACCCTGGGCCGACAGGTTGTGCCCCAAGAATGTGAGTTCCCTTACTGCAAAAACACATTTCTGATTCAATTTCATTCCTGTTGTGAAAATTCGAGACAGCACTTCCTTCAAGTTGCGATCGTGCTCCGCCTTGGTCCGTCCCCACACCAAAATGTCATCCAAATAGCACACTACGCCCGTACAGCCTTTCAACACGTGTGACATAAGCTTTTGAAATGTAGCCGGAGCAGAAGCTAAACCAAAACAGACTCTTTTAAACCTAAATAGTCCTTCATGGGATATGAACGTTGTCAACTCACGACTTGTTTCCGTGAGTCCCACTTGATGGTATGCTGAAGCCAAGTCCAGCTTTGAGAACCACGTAGCTCCTGCGAGCAACTGCAGGAGTTCCTCCGTGTGCGGAAGTGGGTAGCCGTCGACGACAATAGCTTTGTTGGGCTCCCGCAAGTCCACACACAGGCGAAGGGAGCCATCCTTCTTTTTCACGACGACCAGCGGAGACACCCACTCCGATGCGTCGACGCGGTCGATGATGTCCTCGCGCTCCAGGCGCGCGAGCTCGTCGGAGACTTGTCGCAGTGCTAGCGGAAGGCGTCTCAGCTTCGCACTGACTGGAGGAACATCTGGTCGGCGGTTGATTTGATGGACGTAGTCCTTGACAAAACCGAGCTCACTCGAAAACAAGGCTTCAAATCCTGGCGGTGTGTTCTCCGGAACCTCGAACGAATGACAAGTGGCTTGGAGACAAGTGAGGGTTGACCCCATCACGTTGATGTGCAGTTTCTGAATGGCGTCAAGGCCCAGCAACGAAGATCCTTGTCGAGTGACATGAAAGGTTACCGATGCTTGAGTATCGTTGTACTGTATGTCAGCTTCGAAGGTGCCCAGTGTGGGAATCAACTTGCCGGAGTAGTCCCGGAGAGCCAGGGTTGACGACGACAGAGTGTAGAAGCGTGCAAAATATTTCCGAAAATCAGCATTGTTGACAAGAGAAACGGCAGCCCCAGTGTCGACAAGTATAGGAACTGGGTTTCCTTTAAACGTTACGGTAGCTATTATCTCTTTCTTATTTTGTGGCAATTCTATGCCCAGAATATTCGGAGAATTCAGGATGTGTACTTCCTCCACGGTAGAGGCCGGCGCCTGCGACGCGCGAAGTGTCGCGGACTGATGCTGTGAGCGACAGACTAGAGCGAAGTGTCCAATTTTCCTACAATTGTTGCAACGACGATTGCGGGCTGGACAGTTTCTTGCGTTTGCATTATGTTTCGGAGAACCACAACGATAGCAATACGGTTGACGACCCCCTTCCTGGCTTTCTCGCTCGAACTCCGGGCGCCTTCTTCCATCTTGGCTGCTTCTACCTCCTTCGTCGGTTCCGGGGACGCCACGGTGGAAACCCGACGCTGTGTAACTGCGCCATCCGCCTTCTTGCTCACGAGCACGAGCGGGCGTTCGAAAACCTGAAGTTGCTTGACGAATGCATCCCTGTTCGATCGTCGGATTTTCCGTTACAGGTTCGTCGACGCGATAAACCGGCGTTCCCTCATAAGCTGCATTTGCTTGCTGTACGGCTTCTAAAGCTTTGCCAATTTCTTCTGCCTTGGCCAGCGTAAGCGTTCGGCCAGCGTTCAGAAAACGTTCGCGCAACGCTGGGTTTGAGACGCCTTCGATGATCTGATCTCGGACGCGCTCGTCGAACGCCGAGCCAAATTCGCACGTCAACGCAAGTTGTTTAACTGCCGCTACATACTGGGTAAATGGCTCACCGGGCAGTTGAAGTCTCCGGAAAAAACGGTGTCTCTCAACGATGAAATTCGTTGTGTCTGCGAACAGCAGGTCCAAGCTCCCGACTAACTGTGTGTATTCGTCTGTGGTCGTGGCAGGCTCAAGCGGCGTCTGCGGAAGTGCTTCAGACGTTATGCCGGCGACTGCGGACGCTTGCCTAGTTTCTTCATTGTTAAAATGCTGGCGCTGTCCCTCTGCTCCGAGCAGCGTGAGAAGGAGTGCCGCTTTCCGCTCCGGTGCCCAGTCGCTACCACCGGCCGACAGGAGGTACGCCTCGAAAAGTTTGAACCAACGCTTCCACGGCACTGCCGGCGAACTGGGCACAGACAAAAACGGCGCGGGAGCGAGGCCTGACGCCATGCTTACGCAAAGTCTCTAAAGTTGCAGGAGAAGGTGGAGCGGGGCAGCAAAACACAGGGCCAGTCGAAGCAAATGGTACGTCAGTCGGGGCAAGCGTACAAACGTCACTTACTGTGATCCCATCCTCGTCGCCAAAATGTGGTGTTGCATGGACACCCCGGGAAGGCCCGCAACGGGCCGCTGAAGGACACGACTCGGTTCCGAGCGGAACAAAAGCGGTTTTATTCACACAGCAAACAAAGTCATTGTTGTTAGACCAGATTTACAAATCAGCTAAGTGAATTGTGTGTCGACCCAAGAGGGCGCCACACAACACGGGGCAACCGGCCGTGAAGTAGGACGGCTGGTGCAATTCCTGTCGTGGCATGGGGCGTACAGCGGTAGACACCGAGGTAGTCCACAATCGCTGCACGTAGGTCGCGTCGCTCGCACAGAGCCAGCTGAATATAGGACTTAAGCACTCGATTGAATCGTTCAACAAGCCCATTAGCTTGGGGATGATACACTGAAGAGTAGCAATGGCGTATCCCCCGTGCGTGGAGGAAAGTTTGCATGGCCATCGATGAGAATTGAGGTCCGTGGTCAGAGACAATCTCTTGAGGGTAACCCTCACGAGCAAAGAGGCCAAGCAGGAATTCTTGAATGGTTTGAGTTGAGATGGCATCAGCGAAGAAAACCTCTGGCCACTTACTATAATAGTCCATGAGAGTAAGCGCGAAGCGGCAGCCACTGGGAGCTTGGTCGAAAGGCCCCACGATATCAATGGCAACCTTATTCCAAGGTTTCTCTGGGAAGGCGACAGGTTGTAGAGGAGCTGCCACCGGACGAGCCGATTTGTCACAGGACTGGCACACAACGCATGTCCGTACCATTTCTTCGACGTGCTCGTCCATTCGCGGCCACCAGTAGAGCTCTCGCAGTCGACTTTTCGTGCGGCTGATCC
The DNA here is from genome assembly GCF_055824585.1 of Amblyomma mixtum. Classification (NCBI taxonomy): domain Eukaryota; kingdom Metazoa; phylum Arthropoda; class Arachnida; order Ixodida; family Ixodidae; genus Amblyomma; species Amblyomma mixtum. The sequence goes on from NC_143017.1 coordinate 7,674,027, forward strand.
CGGGGTGTGACTCGTGAGCGATGTCCATGAGACGTCGTCGCAAACTTTCGGGAACGACGAGCCTCTCACCTCGGTACAAAACGCCCTGCACGACGGACAGCTCCGAGCGCAGGAGACAGTATGGCCTGAGGTTCTCCGGTAGGGATTTCTTGTCCGGCCATGTCACAGATGTAAACTGAATGGCTTGAGCAACTGCGGCGTCGCTGATGGTTGCCTCTTGTAGCTCTTGTAGAGTCACGGCTGGTGATAGCAGGCAGACGAAATCGTCGTCACTGGCGTCGAACTCACTGGGCTCACTGCATGATATGGTCGATAAGGGAAGTCGAGACAGAGCGTCCGCAACAGAGTTGTCATTGCCTTTGCGGTACTCTACAGTGTAGTTGTAGCACAACAGGCCAGCCGACCAGCGTGAAATTCGCAACGGCCGATGCAATTCAGCAGGATGGCCTTCCGCCTGTCCGCGCCCAGAGTAGAGGCACCAGAGGCCAGCATGTAATTCCGGAACGCCAGCTCCCATTGCTCCCATGGAAGGGCAGGACGACCAGGAGTCGGCAGGAAGGGCGGTGCGATAATTAGCAATTAAACAGTACACGTAGCATACGGTCGAGCCGATCTGTATTCTCCTACTTCGTCGTCTTCTCTACTCCCGTGTGCGCGAGTGCGTGCAGCGCACTTGCCACACTTCATCTTTATCACACTACTGGACTTTATCAGGGCAGCCCCGTTCCCCTGGAGCATGTTCTTGGTCTCTGGCATGATGCGGCTTTGGCTGCGCGAGGGACGAAAGCATCAGCAAGAGATCTTGTCGGGCTAGTTGGCTTGATACTTGTAATGCCATGAAAGGTTATTTACCAGGCATGCTCTGGTAAATACACACACATATACACACGCAGGCATGCTCTGTGTGTATCCGCTGCGCATGCACCTGCTTCGTGCCGTCTGTTATTGCGCATTACCTTTCAGGATATTACAGGTGACAAAAGCATTATTATTTCTTCTGTGGGACACGGGTTTGGTAGACACCCTATGATACGTATGTGTGTTTGTGAGTGTTGACTATGCATGATTGCACCTTTCAACCTTTATTTTTTTCCTTTTCCCCACTTTTTTCACCCTCTGCTTCTCTTCTTTGACCCTCACCTGGAGTAGCATGCCAGGCTAACAACCAAGCAGACCTCTCCGGTATTCATTAAAGTCTTGCTCTCTCCCTTCTGCAAAGAAGGGTCCTATGCAGCAAATAAAATACTCTATGCCATTCCGAATGGCTGAGAAGCTATTTGATTTGAGAGAAAAAGAAGTAAATTTTAGTTAATGTGACCAGAGGCCGTTCTTGAGATTTCCACAAGCATAATCTCGCAGTTCCTTTTTGGATAGAGGAATGCTAGAAGTTGTATTTTGTTTACAGACTGCACAAAACAGGTGGACTAACACTGCAATTTTAAATGGAAGGCTAATCTTGCTTGCCACTTAACAACAGCGCTACTGCCACAGCATCTGCATGTCCTTGACAAGAAGTGCAAGGCTCATGTATGATACTCTCTTAAGATAACTGGCACAAATTTTTTTTCTCTAAAAAAAGCACACTGCTTGAATTATCAATTACGCTAGCGAATAAGATTGTAAAACTGCCTAGAAATTGCTAGGCGGTGGCATAGAAGTTCGGGTATATGTCTGGCATGTCGACGGTGATGGATTCAATCCCCAGTGCTGCTAGGTAGGCGCCAGTTTTTGACAGGCTTTGAGTTTAGCTTTTGTGGCATAAAATGCTTTGGAAAAGAGTCCTTGACCAGTAAATTTCTTCAACAGGCTGGTGATTCATTCCCCTGTCTGATAACTGAAATCTTCCTTTAGAGATAAAGCCCAATTGTGGCCCATTTTCTAACGTTTCCAGGCAGGAAAAGTACCGTTTCTTTGTCCTGGGAAGTACTATTTAAGCTAACCTACCCAAAATCAAATGTGCACGCTGCAAAGATTGTTGTATGTTGCATAGCTAATGTTGGGTTCCCTTGCATATAGCAATGATATCAAAGATAAAAAACATTTTTCTCATTGTGACCATATATGTTTCTACCACTTTCGCACCTGAATCCAACCTCGGCATCATATATAAATTTTGAAAACAAGTATACTGGAACCTACGCTTCAGCCTTACAGAACTTGGCTGACAAATGACACATACTTAAGAAAAACCAGCCAAAAAGACGGGGACAAAGGAGAGACGAGGCACACACAACGACTGAACTATCAACTGTGCTTTATTGAAAAACAGCCAGTCTCCGAGAAAACCCAACAGAGCATGCGCAGCTCAACGGCACCGCAAAACCAACACAAAAAAACAACAACGGCGAGCTCTTAAGACCAGCACAAAAAAACAACAACAGTGAGCTCGTAAGAGCTCGCTGTTGAGAGGCATCGTGAGAGGCATCGTGGAGATACTGTTGAGATAATGTTGAGAGGCATCGTGCAGATACTGGATGGACACGGTCTTCTCTCGTGTCTCTTTCTGGTGCCCCTGAGGAGAAGGTGTAGCCTTTTTCTTAAGCTTCCCAAGATTCTTTCCTCCAAGCCTTAAGACTTTCGCCTTACGCCACCCGCAGGGGTTCATCTTTATTGTTCCCTGCAAATAAAAAGCCAATTCAAATCAATTCGATTCAAAACAGGCAAAACTCTTCTGAAACTTGGGACGGCAGGTGCACTCAAGTGACTAGAAGAACAGCGAAATAAATCATATGAGCGCAATATTTTTGGATCGAGGAGTCAGGTCAAGTGCCCCAGGAGTCAGATGTTGCAGGCGTTTTCTTTGGCCTGCTCTATCCTTTCGAGAGATAATGGGGAGGAGGAAATTAACTGTTTTCATTGCAATTGCCTACGCTAGTCACCCGTCGGAACACAGTACGTCTCTGCTTATTTCACAAATTCTTCCACAAGTTTACAGAAGCCAACCAATTAATTCCACGTGTCCATCGCATTTCCCGCCATAACCACCCGAACGCTGTTTACCCTGAACGTGCCCATACCACCACATTCCAGCAATCATTTTTCTTAAAGACTGCCCGTGACTGGAATAACCACCCTGCTGAAGTGGCCACCATCATGATTCACCGACTCTTCAAGACCACCATCGAGGAAGCCCATTCATCAATGTAATTTTTGTCCATTTTCTTATTAATGTATAATATTGCCACGCGCCTAACGCGCCGCGCGGCCTCCGCGCTGAATCGAAGACGACGACGAAGCGGCGGTGGCCTCTCGCGGCGCGCTTGTTCTGTTTTGGTGTCGTGGAAGCTGGCTCTATAATTAAAAGAAGGCTCCCAGTCTTGGGTTCTTGCCGACGCCTACCTTCGCGGCTCTTCTGGTCGTGACACTGGTGGAGGTGCGACCGATGCTCCCTACTCCTGAGGACGACTCGACGCGCCCGCCTCATGTGACCACCCCCGTCCATCGTGCCAGCCGGAGGATCCGAGGCCTGTCCCCCGAGGCCCTCCCTGTTGTCAGCGCGCCTTCAACTACCATTCCACTCATGGCGACGCCACTGCCCGCCCTGCCTACGACCGTCCCTGCAGCCAGCCCCACCTATCTCACCCTTCAGACTCCACGCACGCCTAAGTCCTTCCACGGTGACCTGTTTGAAGATGCCGAAGACTGGTTGGCTCACTACGAACGGGTCGCGACCTTTAACTGCTGGGACGACGCTACAAAGCTGCGTAACGTGTACTTCAGCCTTGAAGACTCCGCACGAACGTGGTTCGAAAACCATGAGACTACTTTTTCTACGTGGCCGGACTTTCGACGTCAGCTCCTGAGTACGTACGCCAACAGCGACCGCCGGGAGAGCGCAGAGCGTACACTGTCCTCTCGAATTCAGCTTCCCAATGAGGGTGTTGCCATGTACGTCGAGGATGTGACGCGTCTTTGCCATCGCGCCGATCCGGCCATGCCTGAAGAAAAAAAGCTGCGGCACCTGATGCGCGGCGTAAAAGAACAGCTCTTTTCCGGCCTCGTGCGGAACCCGCCCAACACCGTCGCGGAGTTTCTGGCCGACGCCGTGCACATGGAGAAATTGCTGCAGCAGAGATCCCATCAGTACGACCGGCAACTGCGTCAAACTTCGACTCTATCAACGTTGGGCCGGTTCGACCATGAACCCAGGCCGAATCCGGACTCCCTTCGCGAACTCATCCGTTCCGTGGTCCGCGAGGAGCTGCAGCACCTTCAAGCCACCTTTGCCCCTCGCGTCGATTCCGTCACCAGCGTCATCCGCGAGGAAGTCCGGCAGGCACTCAGGGCACAAGACGCTGCAGCTGTGCCGGCGCCGCAACTGACCCCATACGATCCCGCGTCGTACCCGACTCCTGTCCAGCCAGTCACGTACGCGGACGTCGTGCGCCGCGCGGCCCCCCCTCCTGGGCCTTCGCCTTACACCGCACCATTGGTCGCGGTGCACTCTGCCCAGCCGACACCTTACTGGGCGGATCGGCGCCAGGCACCGCGGAAGACTGACCTCTGGCGGACTCCGGATCAACGCCCGCTCTGCTACCACTGCGGTGAGGCCGGCCATCTCTACCGGCGGTGCCCCTATCGCGAAATGGGACTACGCGGTTTTTCCATCGACAGCCCCCGTCCACGCCCTGGAGAGCGCCCTCAAGACATCGCTGAGTATGTCACCCGCCAGCGTAGTTCACCGTCTCCTCCGCGCCGCGAGTCGCGATCGCCCTCTCCACGCCGGTCTTCGCCCTCTGGGTCCCGTTTCGCCCCAGGACAACGCGGTTCCTCGAGCCCTCGTCGGGAAAACTAGCTCCGGCGGCCTTTGGAGGCGAGGCCGCCGAACGCCGTTCCGACGCAAAGCTTCCACCGCCGCAGCAACTGAATCGCCCCGACGTCGCACGCCGCGTCGCTGCACAGTTTTCCCCGACGCGCCTTTCGTATCGCCGCGATTCCGCAACCCCGATCGCCGACCCGCTTCCGCCGCCGCACCGACCCAATCGCCCCGACGCCGAACGCCGCATCGCTGAAGAGTTTCCCCCAACGCACCGCTTGAATCGCTCCGACAGCGCAACCCCAGTCGCCGACCAGGTTCCGCCGCCGCACCGACTGAGTCCTCCACAACAGCCATCGACGGGCCGTGCTGAAGGCAGGGTCTCCTTGGATATCCCTGTTCTCGTCGACACAAAGGAGGTCAGTGCGTTGGTCGATACGGGCGCAGATTACTCTATCCTTAGCGGACGGCTTGCGACGGCCCTGAAAAAAGTGACGACACCCTGGGACGGCCCCGACATACGCACGGCAGGCGGACATCTTGTCGCACCACTCGGCATGTGTGCGGCCCGGGTTACGGTTCGAGGCTGCACATTCGTTGCCACTTTTCTCGTTCTCCGCGAATGTTCTCGCGATGTCATCCTTGGCATCGACTTTCTTCGCGAGCACGGTGCTATCATAGACCTGCCGAACCGCTTGGTGACGTTTTCTACCGCAATGGCCACAGAAGAACCTGCGCACCAGGGTTCTCGGTCCGCCCTGCGAGTCGCCGACGATAACGTTACGGTGCCACCACGTGCCAGCATTCTCGCTAGAGTTACCTGCGACGAGCCACATAGGGAACTCCGGGTTGTCGAGCCTAATGTCTCCCTCGTACTCACTAAGGGGGTTGCGGTGGCACGGGGCCTTGGATCCCTTCATGACGGTTGTACAGAGGTCCTTGTCACCAACTTCTGCAATGAGCATCGACATCTGTTCCGTGGCACAGCCATCGCTTACGTCGACCATGTTCAGGAAGTGGCCGAATGCTTTGCTTGTGCGGAGGACACACCTGGAGCTGACGCCGAAGCGGTCACCAACGTAGACATAAATCCAGGCCTTCCACCGACTGAAAAGAGGCAACTCCAGGACCTCTTGCGGGAGTTTGGTGGTGTTTCACGTCGTCGTCTAAAGTGCGCCAAACGTCGATAGTTAAACACCGCATTATCACGCATGAAGGAGCCCGACCCATCCATCAGCAGCCCTATCGTGTGTCCCCTCGTGAGCGAGATGCTATTCAAACACAGGTCGAAGAGATGCTCACAGACGGCGTCATCCAACCGTCAAGCAGTCCGTGGTCGTCTCCTGTCGTCCTCGTGAAAAAGAAAGACGGGACACTACGGTTCTGCGTAGACTACAGGAAGCTGAACAGTGTGACCAAGAAAGATGTGTACCCGCTCCCGCGTATCGACGATTCCCTCGACCGACTTCGTCAAGCCAAGTACTTCTCTTCGGTCGACCTCAGAAGTGGTTATTGGCAGATAGAAGTTGATGAGAGGGACCGTGAGAAAACCGCCTTCATCACACCGGACGGGCTGTATGAATTTCGTGTCCTCCCATTCGGGCTCTGCTGTGCTCCTGCCACGTTCCAAAGAATGATGGACACCGTTCTCACCGGTTTGAAGTGGCAGACCTGTCTTGTTTATCTTGATGATGTCATCATTTTTTCCGCAACGTTCACGGAACATCTGCACCGCCTCAGGACTGTCCTCGAAGCCGTTCGATCCGCCAACCTCTCCCTCAAACCAGAAAAATGCCACTTTGGGTTCACCGAATTGAAGTTCCTCGGGCACGTCATTAGTGCTGACGGAATCCGCGCTGACCCAGAGAAGCTTGCTGCCATTGCTGCCTTTCCGGTTCCCGCCCACAAAAAAGCAGTCCGACGCTTCCTGGGCCTGTGCTCCTACTATCGCCGCTTCATTAGAAACTTCGCCCAGCTCGCCAGCCCCCTGACACTCCTCACCCGTGATGACACGTCATTTTCCTGGGGCAACGAACAGCAGACTGCCTTCGACGAGTTACGACGCCGACTCCAATCGCCGCCCATCCTGGCACATTTCGACGAAGATGCTGACACGGAGGTGCACACGGATGCGAGCAACGTCGGTCTTGGCGCTGTTCTAGTACAGCGGCAAAATGGCGTCGACAAAGTAATTGCCTACGCCAGCCGCGCACTGTCGCGCGCTGAGTTGAACTACTCTACGACGGAAAAAGAATGTTTGGCGGTAGTCTGGGCCGCCGCTAAGTTCCGCCCATACCTGTATGGTAGACCGTTTCGTATCGTCACCGACCACCACTCGCTGTGCTGGTTGAAAAATTTAAAGGACCCTTGCGGCCGCCTAGCACGTTGGGCATTACGCCTGCAGGAATTCGATTTCACCGTCACCTACAAGTCAGGCAGGAAGCACACCGACGCTGACAGCTTGTCACGCGCTCCCGTCGAACCTCCTCCAGAAGGCACCACCGATGATGATAGCTTTCTTGGAGCGGTCAGCACGTCTGAGCTCGTTTCCAGACAGCGTGCCGACGCCGAGCTGGGTCTGCTCATCGAACATCTCGAAGGCGGGCGACCTGAAATACCACGATACCTAGCTCGTGCACTATCATCGTTCTGCCTGCGGAGAGGGGTGCTTTATAAAAAGAACTCTACTTCAAGTCCGACAACTTACCTGCTCGTCATACCGTCCGATCTCCGGGATGAAGTCCTCCTTGCCTGCCATGATGAACCGACTTCCGGCCACCTTGGAGTTACACGGACCTTATCCCGAATCCGGAAGAAATATTACTGGCCCAACCTAACTTCAAGTGTCAAGCATTATGTCCGGACATGCCGGCAATGCCAGCGGCGGAAAAAACCCGCGCTCAAGCCTCCTGGACTGCTTCAGTGCATCGAGCCACCACAAATACCATTCGACAAAGTCGGCATGGACCTTCTGGGGCCATTTCCTCTCTCGTCGTCCGGCCACAAGTGGATCGTAGTCGCCACAGACTACTTGACCCGCTACGCTGAAACAAAGGCCCTTGCTCGAGGTACTGCCGCCGAAGTTGCCCACTTCTTTATGCACGACATCGTGCTTAGACACGGCGCCCCATCGGCCGTCATTACTGACCGAGGCAAGGCGTTTACAGCCCGACTTCTACGCGACGTCTTAACGCTTAGCCATACTGGGCATCGACCAACAACAGCGTATCATCCCCAAACCAATGGTCTAACGGAACGGCTCAACAAAACATTGGCGGACATGATCTCGATGTACGTCGACGTTGAACACAAAACCTGGGATGAGGTCTTGCCGTACGTCACCTTCGCATATAATACCGCGACGCAGGAAACCACCCAGTTCACCCCGTTCCGTCTCGTGTATGGCAGAGAAGTCCGCATGATGCTAGACGCCATGCTGCCGTATGGCGGCGCAGAGCTCCCCCCTGAAGCAGGCCACTTCGTGGAACAAGCAGAGCAGGCCCGTCAGCTGGCCCGCTTGCACATCAAGGACCAGCAATTCGCCGATGCCCGACACTATAACCTTCGGCACAGGGACGTGCACTACGAGCCCGGCGAGCACGTATGGGTGTGGACACCCGTGCGCCGCAAGGGATTGTGCGAAAAGTTTATAAATAGGTACTTTGGCCCGTACAGAGTCCTGCGCCGCCTGAACAGCGTCAACTACGAAGTTGTACCCCACGGAACTGTGATCGTCGGCCCTCAGCGTCAACGGCCTGAAATTGTGCATGTAGTGCGCTTAAAGCCGTACTTTTCGCGTGACTGAGCGCTGCGTTCACGCTGTGTTTCTTACCTTTTTCCCCTTACCCCACGTGTGACCTTGACTCTCGCCGCATTTCATTTAGCGCACGTTGTATAGTTCACCTCACCCCTATTCTTTTGTTTTTCTCTCCTCCTCCTCTCACTGTACATACCCCATTCCACATCGAGACGATGTTTGCTTTCGCGGGGGGGAATAATGCCACGCGCCTAACGCGCCGCGCGGCCTCCGCGCTGAATCGAAGACGACGACGAAGCGGCGGTGGCCTCTCGCGGCGCGCTTGTTCTGTTTTGGTGTCGTGGAAGCTGGCTCTATAATTAAAAGAAGGCTCCCAGTCTTGGGTTCTTGCCGACGCCTACCTTCGCGGCTCTTCTGGTCGTGACAATATTTTTTTTTGCCGTGTTATCCCCACCCCTCATGTAATGTTCCGAAAGGGACCTTTGAGGAATAATAAATAAATAAATAAATTTAGTGCTCTACCTACGGCACTGGTCACCCACCGTACATAACAATTAAACGGAAATGTCTGTTTATGTCCCCCTACAATCCTAAGGAGGGAATGCATGTGAACTTCTTCAGGCACAAGACTAACTTGACCTCTCTAGAAATTTGAAAAAAGAAATATAAACTCTGTGACTTAAAATCCCTCAGCGGCACGTGAGCTATGAGGGACGTCATTGCGGAGGACACCAGATTAATTTTCACAACTGGGGTTCTTTAGGGTGATTGTGCAATGAACAGTAAATGACGATTTCTGAATTTCTCCTTGACTGAAGTCCTACCGATTTGGCGAGCCGCCTAGGTTAGGCCGCTGACCCACAGCAGTGGTTCAAATCGGAAGATTGGATGGAATAGCAGAAGAAAAAAGAATTTTGAAAGAAGGACTCAAGAAAGAAAAAATTCCGCATTGGGACAGCTAGGAAAATGCGGTACATAGACATTCCTTGTTAACACCCTAGAAAAATATGCTCGAGCTTTTCGAAAAGCAGTACCTAAAGCTACCTTCTCCCCATCCACGCATTTTACATCAGCGCATACATCCTCATATGTACAACATAGATAGGCACTGCACCATTTCAAACTGCAGTTCCCACTTCGTCAGGCAGGAAATATTGATCTAACTATTGTGCACATAGACGGAAAAATGTAGGGTTTTATTACAGTTAACCGGAATAGACGTGCGAAAGCATGTGTTTAGTCTGATTGGCTGATATTTTGCTTTGCTGATTCGTCGCCAAGTCTGACACGGATATTAGACTAGGTGAAGCTCTGATCGAGGCTAAGGTGATGCGATCTATCCGCACCTGGAAGCTGATGAAGACGACAATGTGCACTGCACCGCGCAAGAGTGTGCTGCAGTTTAACTCGAGGCGGGATCGGCTGTGGCGATAGCATAGTGGTCTAGAGCGCTGGCCAGTGAATCTGCTCTGTTCGCGCCACTGCGGGTTCGAATTTCCGTCATGAAGATATCTATTTTGTTATTTATTTCACACTCAACAAACTTAATGCGCAATCGCTCTTGCTAGGCAAAGATCTAAAGATCGGTTGACAAGATTCATGGTCGGCGTTGGTGAGCGTATGACGATATGTAAAGAAACTGTGAGAGGCTGCGTTCGTTTGAAAAAAAAAAGTTAGGGATAGGGGCTTTTATTCCAGGCCGCACTGCGGCCGAGCTTATTCACAAAAAAAACTTGCCACACAAAACCGCGATGTTTAGTGTACGTCATGCATTCAAAGGCGGCGGGCGCGCGACAAGGCTAAACGGCATGACGATCAACTCATGGAGTCCATCGGGTGTGATGAAAGGTATCTTTGCCCAATTACACTCCACCATTCGGCTGAACATGACTGATTAACAAAGTTCAGCTTAAAGTCTGTGGGCGTCCTGCTTCTGTTCGTGTTTTCTAGCCCAGCTACCCCATTCCCAACAGAAAAACATACAAGGCAACCATGCGTGGGCAGTGCCGCGGGACGGAGCGCTTGCGTTAGGCCACCTATGAACAGACAACGAACAGTTTTGCTCGATGTTGGTATCCATCGGATTAGTGCTAATGCACTTAAAGTCATCGCATGATGACATCACGTCTAGGCGGGAGTGCATCGACGGGGGGTTGCCACAAATGCACGTGTTTCTGATAACATGGGTGTTCGGCAGCGTCTTCCATCATTCCCAGGTCCATAAACCCTGCCTTAGAGAAGCAATACCCTGGGGCATTTCTTAGGCAGTTTCTTCTGAGCGACCTTTATCTTGATGGGTAACAGAGAGTGCCGAACCGGGATGTCGCCCTTACTCTTTCAGTTGATATCTGCATATGCTGGATATCCGCGGTGCTGCCCATACGACACATTGAGGGCATGTATTATGCCCATGTCAAAGGGCTAGTCTCGCTCATCATATTGGGCAGCAGAATAACATGGTCACTGCACACGTGGAAGGGACCATGTGTCAAGCACAAGTAGATAAGTCAGCTCTCGTCTCGATACCTTGTCTAAGCTTATGGTTTGTGGCACAGTTGTCAAACAAACAAAAAGAGTACCATTGAGGCCTTTGTGTCGCTCCTGTTGTATATAAGACCGTACCTTACAAAGCACTGCGCCTTTGAAGGCTTCCTGAAACTGACATGGAACTGACTGTCCCTTTCTCCTGCGCTATTCTCCAGCATGCCTTTCATGGCACACATTTTTGATGGGGCCATTTCGCAAAAATTTTGACCGTACCTCCCTTGTTTTTTATAGCTTTCGTAGGTTACCACATTTGTTTCTTAGAAACCGGAGAGGAGGTGTCACAAATGCTTGGAGGCACTTCTCGCTCTTGGTTCCTGGAAGAAAGGGGCCTTTTTGGTGCAGGGCTGTTTCCCCAGCGCTTCTTCATTCGCTTTAACCAAATAGCTCGGGACACTGTTCGTCATTGCATCTGTTGCATGAATGATAGTGAGGTAGGAATGTGTCTTGTTCATAGCAGGTGCTTAGCCACGCTACTGGGTTGCGAGGCAGAGATACAATAAATATTTTTCCATGAGCAGGCGTCCCATCAACCTTAGATTGCAATAATACTAGCGTCAGCAGAAGGGGCACAGATATATTGCAGTGGTTTGCAAGATGGGGACTGTAATCATGGAAACCACCATAATTCTCACGGCTGCATTTTTTAGTGCGTAAGCAATATTGCGAAGGTTTCAGCCCGTCGCGTCGGGGCGGCCGCGAGGCTCGTTTGACCTTGAAGGACGGCGCGAGGCGCGGCGCACTACAGCTGTAGCTGCGCTGCTGCCGAGTGGAGGCGTTGCCCTCGCCGCGCTCTCGCCAGCTGCCGAGTGTGGAGAGGAGGCTGGAGAACGGGGGAGGGTTGGTATGAAATGCGTTCGCTCGCTTGCCGGCTCCATCAGTATGCCGCCTAATAAACAGAAAGGGAGGCTACGTCGACTTGAAACAACTCCAGAAAACGAGACGGGCACGCTGGCGCCAACTGACCTCAGCTGCGCTTCCTGCATATGTCAGGGACTTCGGCTGGCTGCGAGGCTGGCGGGTCCTGCCCACAAGAGACCGCCTTGCGGCGTGGGGCGTGGCGCCCTCCGCCCGATGCCCACAGTGCGATCTCCTTGAAACTTTGCAGCACGCAATGTTTGAGTGTGTAGTTGCGCGCACCTTTTGGACATTAGTGTCACGCATGTTTTTAACCCGGCTGCAAGCGCGCACTAGTTCTCCCGAAGTGTTTCAAAATATGCTCTTGTGTGTTGGCATGTTCGTTTTGTGGCGGCAGCGTGTAGTGGCATCCTTAAATGGGCTTCCGCAAAGAACAATGTTCCCAATGTTGCAGCGCCTCCGCACGCGCCTCTTTGAACAAGCATGCGTGGACGCTCTGTCAATGAGCGAGGCTGAGTTCTTGCGCAAATGGTCGACATACTTTATCGTCCGGCGCGGCGGTCGAGTATCGGCTTTCTTACTGCATTACTGACGTGCTCAGTGCTGCGTCACTGCGCATGTGCTTGACTCATCAGAGCATTAAGTTCATCCGTTTTGTTTTGTATTTTCTATGTCAACACAGAACAAAATAAACTTCTCTTTCTACGTCGACTTGACGAAGCCAGGAAACGACAACGGGCTTCGGATACAGGTGAAGAACCCGAGCAGCGCCTTGCTAAGCGGCACCATCAAGACTCGACTACACGGGCGCACCGCGCCTCTATCGAAACCGAATAGTCTACAACCGGTGATGATACCGAATGGAGCGCTATGGATGTTCACGCAACCTACCAGGTTTAACCAAAGCATATGATAGGTTATCTCAGATCATGAACGACAGTTTACCAATATCCCTCAAGAGAAAAGTATACAACAGGTGTATCTTACCGGTACTCACCTATGGGGCAGAAACGTGGAGGCTAACAAAGAGGTTCAGCTTAAGTTAAGGACAACGCATCGAGCTATGGAAAGAAAATTGATAGGTGTAACGTTAAGAGATCGAATGCGGGCGGAGTGGGTGAGAGAACAAACGCACGTTAAAGAAATCCTGGTTTAAATCAAGAGGAAGAAGTCGGCTTGGGAAGGGCATGTAATGCGAAGGCAAGATAACCGCTGGTCCTTAAAGGTAACGCAGTGGATTCTAAGAGAAGGCAAGCGTAGCAGGGGGTGGCAGAAAATTAGGTGGGCGGATGAGATAAAGAAATATCCGGGAATATGGTGGCCGTGGCTGGCGAAGGACAGGGTTAATTGGAGAGACATGGGAGAGGCCTTTGCCCTGCAGTGGGTGTAGTCACGCTGATGATGATGATGATGATGGAACCCCAGCAAATATTTTTTTCCAAGATAATCGCAGGAATTATAACGCTCTTGGAGTGGCCTAGAGTGTGTAAATTCTGCTTCTCTGTACAAGATTTTACGTTTTTTAATGGGAACAGGCACGTGTGTTACAAGCCACAACTGTACCGATCCATGCTGCTGTAGCAGGACAGTTTCACAGCACCTCCTTCTTCGTTTGTTTGCTTCATAGTTTCTTCCCATCTTATTTCTTCTCTATTCGCCCTAGAATGTTTCTTTTGTCCTCATTTTTAGTGCAGTAAAGACAATTATAATTGTGTGACTCCGTATTTGGTAGCTAAAGCATTTGACATGAAAATATGTGTGTTTCAGTGCTCTCAGCAAGCGCTTCCTCAAGCGCTGGTTCCAGTAGCAGCTGCCTAGACCATCTAGGTGAGCACATTTGCTTGTGATGCATACTTTTATGGCAGCAGCAGTGATTGAAGGGGTTGAGACACCACTTTCTTATCCTATAGAAAGCTTGTTATGGCCTTCCTTTGTATTTAAAGTCATCCTCAGCCAAGCATTATACGCAGAAAACGTTTAAAATATATTTTAAGTCGGGTTCAATGCGTCCTTCAATGCCGTTCTCAAGATCGAGACCCAATGCTAGCGTGTCACCAACAACATATGTCCATGGAAACGATATCAGTGAATATTAGTGTTGTCACCGAACAGTTACATTGTGTGCTATGAACGGCGATACGTGATATCTACGAGGCGCTGCATCAGCAGTCGATGGGCTGATCAGCAGATATTTTGTCGCTGATGCAACAGCATTAGTGGCCGATCAAAACCTTCATGCCAATGAGGCGACGACCTGACAGCTGCTCTTGTATATACCTTGGCCGAATTACAAATAACCGAAACGAGTGACTACATTTCATGTGTCCGCACTTTGACACTTGCCAGTGGAAAACAGTGAATTTTAATTGATGCCGGCCCCCTTCTGCCACGATTATGCTGGCAATTGTGGAAGCGAGTTCGGAAGTTCTATTGACTGTATGGTATTGAAAACAGTGACGTGGAATCAACGACTGACTACATTTTGCGACACACATACAACGACCGAAAAGCACCTCTGCTGGATGCTGCGACCTGCTCTGGCGACCACTGCTGCAGGGGCTTTGAAAAGGGCTCTAATAAAGTTGTGGTACGCCTGGGCTGTTAAAGGATACGACTTCACAAATATCCTCCAGGGAGAATTCTGATAATGCATTTTGCAGAAGCTAAATTATCTGTAGTCCAAATTGGAATTTGATTGTCGTCTCCTCTTGTCGCTTCTTGCATGCTGAAAGGTAAGCACTACTCCGCTGGCCTCACTGCAGACGCGGAGGGATTCCCCACGCACGGAGCTTCCTGACGCATCGAAGTGGTGCGGCTTACTGGCTGTGGCCATGGTGGTTGCCTGATGCCTGAAAGAATCTAACCAGTAGCCATCTCTCAACTGGCATGCGCAGCGGCATGCAACAGACGAGGGTACACGGACGAAAAATTTTGCGGAAAGAGCTTGCCAACTCATGCACGATTCTAGGTTCTCTCCTGCATGTAGAAGTGTATTATTTGCCTCAGATGTTCATGAAAACACAATTCTGTGATTGAGCGACTTGATGGGCTCACCTCAGCAGGTGTTTCAGAGCCACCTTAAGATGCAGATTTTACATCGCAGATAAGGCTATTTGCATATTATGCCTGTTGGGTAAAATGCTTTGCACAAGAGTAAACCAAATATCTACACATTCTGGGGCACCCAGGAATTCCTTTAAACAAGTCTGTGCCAAGTTGCATCAGTTTAAGCCATTTGATGCTTATGATATGCACTGCCATTTTTGTACTGAAAGCTGTGCTTGGCTCAATGATTTCAAGCCTTTTGGCTCAGTCCAGCAGCTTGATAAAATCGCTTATTATAGGGTCACAGTGCAGGCAGAAGATATTGAAGAGAAAAAGAATTCACTTTTTACTCCAGTTGCGTTAATGTACTTTGTGGAGTCACAATGTATTTTAAATTTGCAAATTTTACAGCAATGGCCCCAAGGGTACTTCCCACATTCAGCGCGAAGGTCATTCACATGACTGGGAGACCCCATTAGTCAGTTGAGCAAAGTTTGTAGTCATGCATGCTCATTGCTTAGAACTGAGCATGAAAAACCTACATGATTTTACATTGCGAAGGAGGTAGCTTCATTAGGATTACCCGTTTGCAGAAATGCTTTGTGCTAACAGCATTTGGAAATTGCATTTCAGGGCCACAAGCAAGCCCTGACACCAGTGCTGTGGCAAGCTGCAGTGGCACAAGCCCTTAAGGTAAGCACATCCTTCAGTGGGCACTTTATTAATAAGAGTGCTGTGGCATATGCTTCAGTGAAGAGAGCTGCGGGGCGTCACCGGCGCGCCCTTTCGTTGCTTTGCGGCAGCCGCTATCGCCGCTCTCACTCTCTTCTACCCCCTTCCTCTACGTTAAGAATGTCCATAAAAAGTCACCCATCGTTTGTAAATAAACGAGCTTCTGCTTGCCTTGCTGACCAGCGTGGCTTCTGCACTTGGCGCGCCTCTGGGCGACCGTATCGATGCAACATGTGTTAAGGCCTATAACCTCTTGACTTTGGTCGCAGCTAAGCTGCTTTATGAAGTGGCATGTTGTAGGTGTCATGATTGTTAAGGCGTGGATTTGGGCGTGCTGGTTATACATGAAAACAGCTAGTGCAAGAAACGGGACGTCAGAAAGAGGACACACCACGAGGGCTTCTAACAACGAGGCTCTATTTCCAACGAGGCAATAAATAGGAAGGTTGCGTAGACATAAACTACAGAAACGGCGGTTATGATTCGTGTAGATCGTACAGCGCAGAAGGAGTACTTTTGGAGGCCTGCTTTAGGCGGATGCACACGGTGGATCGAGTTGCAGATCTTTAGGATGAAGTGTGCAGCCTAGGCTTGGCATCATGAACACATGTCGACCAATTCGTATCTGTGGACAGAAAAAGGCGGGCATTTTTTTCCTCTTGGGATCTGTTTTCAGTTCTCATGTGAAGGCCTTCATCACGTGGACCGTCCGATGTGTGTGTGATGCCATGGATCCATTTCCGACGTCATCTGTTGCGTGAATACGCCTTTGATGTGCATTGTGGTGTGAGGAAGTGCACTCTAACTATACCAAATTCACAACTCTGCCCCCAGCTCTGCCCCTAGCACTGCCATCTTTCGATGAGGCAAGTGGCAGTGGGCCAGACGAGTTGGTGAGCAAACCTACTTGTGAAGCCTGCCTTATTTTATTTTGAAGCGGCCGAACCAGACATTTTTTGGTTCAAATTTTCATTCAATGGTGAAATTTTTTTTCAACTTTGCTGCTTCACTTCCCATTGAGAGTGCTAATCCAGAATTTCAGTTGTATTGAAGGCTTGTCTTTATCCCGTGTGTCCTAATCTGGTATTCCTCTGGTATCTGGCAACCTGGTATACTTATTTGTTCTATTGTGCAGCACTTTCCCATGTCTACAAGGGCGATGTGCTTAGGGAGGCTTCTGAGAAAAGCCTGAAAGCCGTACGGAAGCACCTGGCTCAGAAGCTAGGTGACCTGCAGAGAAAAACGGGAGGACCGCATGAATGAGTTTTTTTTTTCATTTATCATATTCTTTTTTATGTGTATTATTTTTTCTCGGATTATTCTGGCAGCCGAAATAAAACTTTTTTTGCCTTAAAAGTTGTTGTCAGTACATACATACACTGCTGCTCTTGTAGCAACACCTTGCTACGCAGTAATTGAAAAAGCTAAGTCATTAATGGACAGTATGCCGCAGACATTTTCAGTGGTGAAAGCCGTCATTGTAAACTAATTGGTATGCCATGCCCTGACATTCCTTATTAGGCCCAGCACTAACAACCGAATGTACGCAAGCACGATCCGATAACAAAGTGGGCCTAGCATCTGCCGAACACCAATATAACCGTCACCGACAAGCTGTCACCAACAGGCCAACACTAACAGGTCGTCACCAATAGGCCAACACCAACTGTCCAACGATAACAGGCCGACACCAAAATGCCCAAAAACGGGTTCCTTCAGATCAGGTGCAATTTTCGAGTGGGCATGCTATCGTATTTTGACGGATCATTTACATTATTATGCCCTTGATAACGTACAGGATTCTTGGATAGCAATTTTTGATTCTTAAGCAACTATAGAAGATTGTAAGGTACTGTTATAGAATTGCTGAAATTCAACGTCTATTTTAGAGCGCTAGTACAAGAAGCGCCTCCCCCTACCCATCAATTTTGCCCAGGAAAAAATGTGGTCTCTCTGCACTTTGAAGACCTGGGTGGCCCCAGGGACACGCGCCTGTGCAGCAGGTGAGTCACCAAAGCGACATCCCCTTGCGGCATTCTCACAACCTGTGTACCGAATTGTGATCAAACTGCTCAACGTGGGATATGGCAGTTCATTTAATGACTAGCTTCGACAGGTTACTTTCGAAGGGACATCGTGGGAGGGAACAGCGCGAAACAAAACGACGGACAAAGGAAGAGGACACAAAGGAAGGAAGATCAAAGGAAGAGAGATTCCTTGAAGAGAGCGTCAACGCTTTGGTTGCGTCCCCAGGAGCGCCTCGACGACGTAAGGACTTACGGTCTTTAGTGGATTTTTTCGAGTGCAATAATTTGCGGCTTGTTTTATCTGATAAAGAAGGTCATTTTGTTGTCATACCCGAAGGCATTTTTGCTGAAAAGGCTTCACAGGCTGTAAGTAAGTGCTTTAATCGTGTAGATGTAGATTCGCAGAGTGTTAAGGAACAGGCCGTTTCGTTACTGAACCAATGTAATCTTGGACCGCTGGCGACGGCTGTTAGAAAAGCACAAGGCGATAAGTTAGATCTGTTTTTCTCCGCCAAGACTCATAAAGTTAACATTCCTTTCAGAGCTATCATTTCGGAAACTGGCACTTGGCAGCACTGTGTATCTAGTTATCTACAAAAGCACCTTTCGTATCTAGTTGTGGATGATCCTTTCCTGGTTAGTAATACAGACAAGGTAACCCTTTTCCTAAAGCAAAGCAATCCAGGTGGTTGTACAGGCTTCAGTATTGACATTGAAGATCTTTACTATTCACTTCCTCACAATGGGATTATGAAAGCAGTAAAAAAGTGCATCACTGGTGACAATGATGAAGTAGGCTTTATTGGTCAGTGCGGGGTTCCTCTTGACACCTTTCTTGAACTGTTATCGTTTTATTTAAGGTCAACTCATGTAGGCTGGCAAGGCGGCGTCTATGTGCAAAAAAGGGGATCTGTATCGGGTCTAGGGTAGCACCTGTCTTGAGCAATATTTTCTTAGGTGAGATTGATAAACAAATTAGTAGACACAGTGAGGGAATGGTGGTGAAGATTTTCAGATATGTGGATGATTTTTTGGTACTGACAAAAAAAAGACAACTTCAATAGGACTATGATAGACATTTTGAAGTTGTTTCGAGAGTGCTCAGATGGCCTGTCGTTTACCTCTGAAGTGCCCTTGAAGGATTCTCTCCAGTTTCTTAGTATTAAGTTGTTTTTCAAGAACGACCATGTTTGTTGGCTTTACTCCCCAAGATCACAGAAACAGGTTTTGCACTATTCTTCCGGACATTCAAAAAATGTAAAAAATGGAATAGCTGTGTCTGCCCTCCGCTCGAGCTTACAGAATTCTTGTTTTCACCGGATCGAAGAGAGTGTATTGTTACAGGTCAGCAGGCTGAAAACCGCAGGGTACCCTGATTCGGTTATTTCGGCAACGTGCGAAAAGTTGGTGCGGCTGGTGAGGACGGATTTCGTCAAGTCAAAGAGGGACAAGGCATGTATGAGAAGGGCAGTCATCCCCTACATTCACAAAGTAGCCCATAATCTAAAAAATGTAGCTGGTAGGTTTGAAGTCGAAGTTGTTTTTTCGGCACCTTGCAAGTTGAGCGGGCTTTGCCGGGCCATCAGAAACCGTAGTGAAAGTGTATTAGGAGTTAGTCCATTTAAATGCCGTGTTACTCACAGGTCACCGTTGGTGGAATGCGCATGCTCTGTAGTCTACGAGCTTCCACTATCGTGCAAAAAAGTGTACATTGGTCAGACAGGCCGATGTATTAATGTTCGCCTGAGGGAACTTCTTAATTCACTATCAGACACCAGATACTCTCATCTGAAAGATCATTGCCGCGAGTGTGGAAAGGAAAATGATAAAAAACAGAAAAAGTGCCGCCCTTTGGTCACAAAAACTAAAATTTTGTTTAGACACCGGGATAAATTGACAAGGGAGATTATGGAAGCTTATTTCATACGAAAGAAGGAATCACAGTGTATCAGCCAGCCTTCTTTGGCATTAGTTAACAAAGAAGTATCGTTTTTAGATAATTCATGACTTCCTTCATTTCGGAATTCAGGGGTGCTTTTGTTCATAGTTCACCACGTGGCATATTGTGCGTTTGATGGTCTTGATTCCACTAGACCAATGGTAGTTGCTCTGTTTGTTCACGTGAGTGTGATGTATATATGTTTTCGTTTTTCAATAAAAAATTCAGTTTCGAGTAAACAGCGCTCGTCTTTGTGTCCTCTTCCTTTGTCCGTCGTTTTGTTTCGCGCTGTTCCCTCCCACGATGTATCAGTACAAACTCGCCCAGTTATCCATCCTTCTTTTTCGAAGGGACCCCTGAGTCACACAAGTCCCACCTATAACGGCACTCGCGTTCGCAGGGGAGTGCAGCATCGCTTATCCACTCCATCACGGTGCCAGCATGGGTATGAGGACTACAGCGATCTCTGAATCTGAAGTACACACCGAGGCAGTCATGTGATGTCTTTTACACGTCCGTTTGACGCTGCCCCCAAAATATCAGTTATCGAGTTGTTGTCAATGAATGCCCATGTGATGACACGGGGACATCCTCTGGACACACGTTTTAACCAAAATGGACATCCACAAAATGCCCTAGAGAGACCATCTGAGATGATGAGAGGGTATCCTGTCAACATCCTCAGGACACACCTTATGCTTCCTTGCGATGTCCTGCTGACATCTTCTTTCTGTCTTTTCGATGCCCTCCAGATGTCAAGACTGACCATTTTCGTCAGCAAAACACTGATGATGTATGCACCCCGAATGTACCATCGTTGTAATTAGTTCGCGCAAACACCATAGGATGAAGTTTTTCACAGAACTTTGGCGCATTTCTGTGAAAGATCTCTTCTGCATTGTCATACCTATTCAACAAGAATCAATATTATAAGCATCCTCAGTATTTCATGAAGGAGCTGCAAAACATTCTTTCATAACGGCAGCACGGTTGCAAACCTGCGGAGAGGTGTGCAGCATCATGCTGTTGCTTTGAGCATACACAGTAAACGAACTTACTAGGAAAGATATTTTCCGAAATTTCCGAAACACAGTTTGTTTTTCGAAGTACATCGTTTAGAAAGTCTGCACTCATGGCTCCCGGTTTTTTCGACAAGCCGAAAGTTGTTTGGCTTTTGGATAATGTTCATGATGCAACAATAGCGCAAAAGGAACACGAGGCACCGAAAGAAGACAACACAAACAAGCGGTAAAAATATTGCGCTTGTCTGCGTCGTTTCCTTTTTAGAGCGCAGCTCTTTGGCGTCCGTTCCTGGGTTTCGCGTCGTCGTCGGCGTTGTCGTCGGCCTCGTAACCAGCTCCGCCCCCTTTCATCCCCCCCAGCGCTAGCAGCGACCGACTGATACCGCTGGGTGCCGCTGACGCCGCTAGAGAGTCAAGATAACGTGACTGCATAGAACACCGTCGCCGCCATGCAGAAAGAGGAGGAAAGGGTCCCCCCCCCTGTTCTTGTGTGGCGGATAGGGTGCTCTTCAGTTACCGACGCGCCGGTTATTTCACGTAGGCCCCGGCACGTCGACGAATACGTGACCACCTTCCCACGGCTAGACCTGGTTCTTAGCGCTGCGGAAGCGAGGGTATCATATTGTTTGTGTCGGCATCGGCGGCGTTGTCCCTGAAACCAACTCCGCAGCTGGGGTTGACTCACTATCGAAAAGGTGAAACAGCTTATTTGCTGCGCTCAAATTTCGCATTAGGAAGTAACTTAATCGTCGGTAATTTTTTTCCCTTATGTTCCTTTTGCGCTATTGTTAGATCATGAAGCTCCCGGTTTTGCCAAGTCTTCGCCCAAGACTCCCTGTTTTCCAAGTTTTCACTCTTTAATCCTGGTGAGCTGTGAGAGCAAGAGCACAAAATAATGACCAGCAAACCTGTGGAGTAGTTTTCGAGGGATTTCTCATTGCATGAAAGCTCACCATAACTGCACGTGATCAATATAAAGATATCTACATTTTAATCCTTTGTATTAGTCAGTATATAAAAGGGCGACTGCTGTTGTAGAGTTACGACGAGCTTTCGACGAGACATGCGAGAGAGGCATCTGCCCTGCAGTGGGTATAGTCAGGCTCATGATGACAATGACGAAAGGAATCAAATGTGTGATCCTTACTGGCAAAGCAACAGAAGTCCTTTTGTGCTAGCATTTGACACTGTGATAACCACCGTTTAATACCGAAACAGCTTGCAGGTTTCCCTGTAGTGCACAGCGGGAAGCATTTGACAACCAAGGTGCTGGTACAATTTCAAGACAGAAACTCTTGCTTTGAAGCAAAAAAAGACCAACGCCTCAACAACTGCAGCATTGTTTAGCAGCATCCGACGACGCATGGCAATGTATGGGTGAATACAGCAGAAATTACAAATATTTTCGTCCATGACGTCATTGCGAGCTTTTCTAAACTTCTATAATGCTATAAGGAAAAGCTAGAGCTTTAATTGCCCATGATGTCGCAATTATAAACCCCAGAGTAAAATAACTAGGCAGGCTTTGCCTACAGCCTAAATCCTGGAAAGCTGGGCTCAATCAGTCCCACCCTTAACTAAAATACACTCAGATTCCCAGAGTACAAGGTGCCCAACAGTTCAACGCAATAATGGCTGCATTTGAAAGTAGCTTTCAACGCTTGACAACAGGAGGTTCGCAACTAGGCGATACGCTGTCATCGCACGTGCTGTCATCAAGTGCTCGCTATGCCAGCCGCGATACCGCCCCCGATGCTGCGTCGCGTTCTCACACTCTTGAAGTAGCGAAAACGATTTCTCAGCTATTCTTCTACCAGCACGAACTGCGGAGGATCAGTTTTCTTTTCCAGCTTGGCGGAAAATGCGAACGAAAGCAAAGCAAACATTAGGACACGAGCACTTCCCTTTAACATGTGACGCCTCTGGCTTCAGGACGAAACCCAGTGTTACATTTCAAGACACTGCCCGCCCATGGTGCCCTCCAGCTCCAGAAACTGTTTCTGCCGCGTCCGCGACGAGGCTGGCACCTTCCGCGCCGCAGGGTGCCGGCCTCGTCGCGGATGTGGGGCTCATGTTCGGCCGAAGGCGCACCCCTCTCGAACTTGACATGTTTTTGAGGGTCACGGAGCGCGCCTGTGGATTGGGGCCGAATCCAGACCACCCGAACTCGGGGTGGTCTGGATTCGGCCCCAAAGGACGCGTCCTTCCGAGAACCCGCGGCTTGGTCGCGTGAACTCGGCGTTCGAAACCATGACGGTCAACGGACAGAGAGTTTTCAATAAGGCAGTAATTACTCATTGACGTCTACCCGAGCGCAGCCATACGGCTACAATGGAAAGCTATACAGCTTTCTCAGAAACATCGTAGTTAAAGAAAAACTCGTCCTGCTCCGGGGATCGAACCCGGGACCACCGCTTCACCGGAGCAGTCGCGCTACCAATTGAGCTAACCGGGACGGCAAGCTTATGGTAGGGCGAGAGCGAATTGATCAATAAATCGAAGTGGAAACAGTGTAGCCGTATGTAGCCTTTGTAGCCGTATGGCTGCGCTCGGGCGGACGTCAATGAGTAATTACTCTCTTATTACACATCTACTCCACCTTGGGGGTTTACCCTAAACATTTGGTCAACAGAGTTTTCCTCCAGCACCCGAAGAGAGCAGCCGCTCGGGGATCCAGTCTGTGCCTTCCAAGTGCCTGGGGCCCTCTTTTCTTTTGGGTCAGCTTCTCTAAATAAAAAGGCCCAATTTCCAACCTCCACCGGGTCCGCAGCCCGTAACTCGCAACAAACTGGTTGGCAGCGGGGGGATAAGGACAAGGCTGGTGGACAATTGGTGACGAGAGAGGGCCTTCGAGGATCCGGTATCAACGCAGCTCCACTACGTGAAGGCCAGGCGTGAAGACAACCGCTCAAAGGCAACGTCGACGGTCTGGGACCACCTAACTTGGCAGATCCTGCCTTCGGAAGGGACGGTAGCCATTGAGGGCTCCTAGTTTGTGAGTGCTGAAGCGACTACTTATTGATAGATGCTCTAGAACTGGGTTCTATCTGAGGAATAGACTGCATGTAATCACCACGGGGTGTGTGATTAGTCGGAGACTTTGTAGTAGGCTCTTGCCAAACATAGATATAAAGAAATTAAGTAAAGTCGAATTGCTTCTGTTCGGAGGTGAACTTGGTTGAGAGGTAAACCAAAGTGTGAGGAAACCAGAAATTCGTCATGCAATTGAAGACGTGGAGTTTGAAGAGCACGAGATACCGGGTGCATGTGAAAAGATACGCTGAGTGGAGAAAGAGAAGGCTGTCGAGCGTGAAAAGCAGGAAGAGAAAGAAGCTGAATTGAAAGCGGAGAGAGAACAAAAAGATTGAGCTGGAAATCGAGAACGGAAGGCTCGAGGGGGCAAGGTTAGAATGGGTGGAGACTGCCGTCACGCCTCAGGAAGGTAATGTTAACCTGACGAACTTGCTTCAGCCGTTGAAAGCAGGTGATGACATTGCCCTTTACCTCGTCAATTTCGAAAGGATGTGCGACAGACAGTCCATTAGCCGGGACATATGACCCGAAAAGTGGATGGCGTTGCTCCCAGGAGAACCTTCACAGGTTGTGGCTCATTGAGTTTTAGTGAGGCGGGTAACTATGATCTAGTGAAATCAAGCCTGCTCGCGAATTACATGATCTTCACAGAAGAGTTCATGAGAGATTTCTCTCATCCATAAAAAAGCAGAATAAAAGTTTTTTGGAATATGGATGCACTTTAAACGAGGACCTGACGCTGTGGGTAAACGGCTCAAAGGCAGGGGACTATTTCAAAAAGCTAAACGGTTTGATTTGTCCGGAGCAGTTCTATGAGATCTTGCCACAAAACATCCGCTTCTAGGTCGTTGGAAAAAGCGGCGCAGCTTGCGGAGGAGTACGTGGCAAGCCGCAGCTTTCGGCAGCCTAAGGTTGGTCAAGACTTCAGGAACGGGTAGCAGGGCCAGAAATTTGATTCCCGACCGCAACATAGAGCTCGTGGAGAAGCGGACAACAAAGAATGCGGTTCACTGCGCCCTGGTACCTCACGCAAGGCTCAGGAGTTTGCGAGTAAGGGAAGTGGTGCTCATTATTCAGAGCTGGAAAAAAGGCCTTTGACTTGCTTTATTTGTAAAGAACGAGGCCATTTTCCTGCAAACTGCACGAAAGGCCAGTGTTGGCCTTGTTGAATGACCACCCAAGAAACCATGAGGTTCTGCTAACATACAATAGAGATTTCATCGTAAATGGACAGAAGTGCAGAATAGTTAGAGATTCGGCAGCCACCATGGATGTTGTGCATCCTAAATATGTCCCCAAGGAAGACTACATATCAGAGTGCGCATGTATTTCTCAGGCAGTCAGTGAAGACTCTGTGTGTCAGCCGGTGGCTAAGGTCGAAATTAAGGGTCCATTTGGCACACTAAACACGGTAGCACCTGTATTTTTGCTTTATTCTTTATTCAAGAGTTACCCACATTGCCAGAAGGCATTCTAGCTGGGGAGTTACAGATTGGCAAAAGGTACATCTCCACTGGCAAAGCACACTTGCATTTCGGAAAGCTGGTTCCACGGTTGAACTGTTTCAACAAAAAATGAATTTGCAAAGAGATTCGTCCTTGTACGGTGCTCTCTAATTTTGACAGAATGGTCATGTAGTCTAGAAACGTAAAACGGCTGTTTTAAATAACTTTCAGAATCAATCCCAGTTTTTCCGTGAATTATTAACTACAACAATTTTAGGCTCAACTTTCTCCTACGGGAAGCGAGTGGTTACCATTGCAATTCTTTTTTCATTGCTGTACAGCTATCCCTTCACCCGTATCTGCCCAAGACCAACCTCGCTGCTCTGTTATGAATTTTCTCGAGTTTGTTAATTAATACCTGATGTGCAGCGTCCCATACTGTTACGGTGCATAGTTGCTAGGCGAAGACGACGTTGTTTTGGGACGTTCGACAGTGGACGACGACGAGGACGTGGCAGTTTGTGCTGGAGTGATTTAGCTCGGTGTGCCTTCTGACTGTGGCCTGTCTCGTCTGCCGCTGGGCTAAACCCCCCGTAATATTTGGTGGAGGTGCTGGGTATCACACCGGGACCCTGCCCTGGACCTCCGCAGCGATCGTCAGCTTCGAGCCATCACTATGCCAACCAACCCACCTCCGGCCGCAGCATCACCACCAGCGCCGACCGTTGTCGTGGCGCAGCCTCGCGACCCGGGCACCTTTTGTGGCACCGATGACGTCGATGTCGAGGATTGGCTCGCCATGTATGAGCGAATCAGCAAGCACAACCGCTGGGACGCGACGCTCATGCTTGCTAACGTTACTTTCTACCTGGCGGGCACGGCGCGCGTCTGGTTTGAGACGCATGAGGAAGACCTCACCTCTTGGGACATCTGCAAAGAAAAGCTCAGAGACTTATTTGGCAAACCAATTGGACGCAAGCTGGGTGCTAAAAAGACCTTGCTTCTCGAGCACAGTCGTCTACGGAGTCATACCTCTCATACATCCAGGACCTCCTCGCTCTGTGCCGAAAAGTAGACAGCGCCATGCCAGAGACCGACAAGGTGGGCCACATCCTGAAGGGGATGGCTGATGATGCATTCAACCTTCTTCTTTGTAAAGATTGTGCAACGGTTGACTCCGTCTTCCAGGTATGCCGGCAATTCGAGCAGGCAAAACATCACCGTATTGCTTCTCGTTTTGATCGCCTTCCGAACACCGCGGCGACATCCTCCTGGGAAGACCTGCCAACACTGCGACAACCGTCCCATCCTGCCAATTTAACGAGAATTGTCCGCAGAGAACTGGAAGCTATGACTCCCGTCACCTTCGCCCCTCAACCGGCCGACTCTACGATTGCGCTGATCCAGGCCGTTGTTCGCCAGGTGTTTGCGAACGTGGGCCTCAATTCTGGCCTGCCGTCCGCGTCGCCCTGTTTGCCAAACACCCCTCTACTGGTTGCTGCTGCTTCACCGACTCCGACCGTACTACCATGTTACCGCTACCGGAATCCTGCGGATTGGCGCACCCCGGACGACCGCCCAATCTGCTTCACCTGTTCGCGTGTCGGTCACATTTCCCGTCACTGCCGCAGCCGTTGGTTTTCACCCAAGTTGCCCAAATTTCTGTCCTGAGCTCCTCGTTTCGCCGTCGTCTGAAGAAGGTTATGACACCTGCCGCTTCCTCAGCCGTTCGCGTCGCCGACGGAAGTGCTGCTGCCGTTGTTGGACTGTGCACTGCGCGTGTTTCCATTGCTGGTCGTACAACCCCTGTCGCGTTCACTGTCCTCGACCATTGCCCCCACGATGTGATCCTCGGCATCGGCCACTGGCCTTCTTCGTTTGGACTTGCCGCTCTGCTCCAAAAGCGCCGATACCAAGCCGCCTCGCTTACGTGCCGCTGAATTTACTCGCTTGCCGCGTGACGCTGCAGTCTATGTCCCTATGTCCCCGTTTCCCGCCGTTCCTGATAGTGTCTACGTCACGTACCCAATCAAGTACGTTGTCCTCCAGCGTAACGTCATCCTTCCACACACAGTCCTGACCGTCACCGGCAACCGCACCTACCTTCCGATTCTAAACTTCAGTCTCTCTCCCCAAGTTTTACCCTGTGGCATCGCACTCGCTGAACTGGTTCCATTGGCCGAATGTACAGTTTCTGCTCTTACAGCTGAGCCTAACGCTGGTCTCCATGCCGTTCCCCGCTCGGCCGCTACACGCCCAGACCCTACTTTTGCAATGATCGCGGCGGATTTGCCACCTGACCACGCTGACACCCTCTGCGCCCTTTTCGCTTCCTACAGTGATGTCTTCGATTTCGGGAATCGTCCACTTGGCCAAACTTCTGTCGTGACCCATCACATCAATACGGGCGATGCCAGCCCTATACACAGAAGGCCCTATCGTGTCTCTCTTCCTGAGCGCCATGTCATTCAAAGAGAGGTGGACAAGATGCTGGAGAACAACATTATCGAGCCTTCTAGCAGCCCTTGATCATCCCCTGTGGTGTTGGTCAAAAAGAAAGATGGCAGCTGGCGCTACTGTGTCGATTATCGTCATCTTAATCAAGTAACGAATAAAGACGTCTATCCTCTTCCGAGAATTGATGACGCCCTCGACTGTCTACATGGTGCCAGCTACTTTTCTTCTATTGATCTCCGTTCAGGCTACTGGCAAATGGCTGTTGACGAACGCGATCGTGAGAAGACTGCCTTTATCACCCCCGATGGCCTGTACCAATTCAAAGTTATGCCTTTCGGCCTCTGCAACGCTCCTGCCACCTTCGAGCGCATAATGGATTCGCTTCTGCGTGGCTTCAAATGGACAACGTGCGTGTGCTACCTAGATGACGTTGTCGTTTTCTCTTCCACGTTCGAAAGCCACCTAAGCCGTCTTGCTACTATCCTTGCGGTCTTCCGTCGCGCTGGTCTCCAACTGAACTCTAGGAAGTGTACCTTTGGCCAGCGGCAAATTAAGGTCCTCGGCCACTTGGTTGATGCGTCTGGTGTAAAGCCCGACCCTGACAAAGTTCGTGTCGTTCGTGACTTCCCCACTCCCCGTTTCTCGAGCGATGTGCGCAGTTTCCTCGGGCTGTGCTCGTATTTTTGCCGGTTTATCCCGAATTTCACCGACACGGCCCGTCCCCTTACCACCCTCGTGAAGAAGGATGTCCCTTTCTCCTGGGGCCTTGACCAAGCTCGCTCCTTCACGGCACTTGTTGCGGCCCTCACTGCTCCACCTGTGCTGGCCCATTTCGACCCATCTGCGCCTACGGAACTTCGCACAGACACCACTGTCCATGGTATTGGCGCCATTCTTGCGCAGAGCCAACACGAGCACTTTCGTGTGATGGCTTACGCCAGCCACCTGCTCTCTCCTTCCGAACGTAACTACTCCATTACGGAGCGGGAGTGCCTTGCTCTTGTTTGGGCGTTAACAAAATTCGGCCCTTATTTGTTTGGAAGGCCCTTCTGCGTAGTTACGGATCACCATGCTTTGTTTTGGCTGTCCTCTCTTAAATACCCTACAGGCCGTCTGGGTCGCTGGGCCTTGCGTTTGCAAAAATACACATTTAGTGTTGTCTGCAAGTCCAGCCAGCTGCACCAAGACGCTGACTGTCTGTCCCGCCATCCTGTCGATCCCCCTGATTCCCACACCCGTGATACCGACGACTGTGTACTGTCCGTATCAGACTTTCTAAACATTGGTGACGAGCAGCGCCGTGATCCATTTCTGCACCTCATAGTCGACCGCCTCCTCAGCGACACTTCCGATTCTGCACTACGAATATTCGTGCTGCATCACGATACTCTGTACCGACTCAATATGCACCCTGATGGCGCCGACCTCTTGCTCGTCGTCCCGACCCATCTCCGCTCCACAGTACTTGCTCAACATCATGACGATCCTACTGCAGGGCACCTAGGCGTGTCACGCACGTACGACAGCGTGAGCAGGCGGTTCTTCTGGCATGGCCTTTACCGCTCTGTCCACGGTTATGTTGCTGCTTGTGATCAATGCCAGCGCCGGAAAACGCCCCCACTTCCACCCAGTGGCCAGCTTCAGCCCATCGACATCCCGACTGCCCCATTTTTCCGTGTTGGTCCCGACCTGCTCGGTCCTTTCCCCCCATAAACATGCGGGAACAAG
Organism: Amblyomma mixtum; assembly: GCF_055824585.1. NCBI lineage: Eukaryota > Metazoa > Arthropoda > Arachnida > Ixodida > Ixodidae > Amblyomma > Amblyomma mixtum. The sequence continues at coordinate 7,703,370 of NC_143017.1, forward strand.
TGGATTGCCGTTGCGACCGATTACACTACACGGTACGCTATCACGCGTGCTATCCCTACCAGCTGTGCCTCCGATGTCGCCGACTTTCTTCTCCATGACGTCGTCCTACTTCATGGCGCTCCTCGTCAACTGCTTACAGATCGCGGCCCCTGCTTTCTTTCTAAAGTGGTCCACGACCTTCTGCGCTCCTGCTCTACCCGCCACAAGTTCACGACGGCCTACCATCCTCAGACCAACGGCCTTACTGAGCGCCTTAACCGCACCCTGACGGACATGCTGTCTATGTCTCAGACCACTATCGTGACTGGGATGTCAGTTTACCTTTCGTGACGTTCGCCTACAATTCCACACGCCATGATACCACCGGCTACTCCCCCTTCTACCTGCTCTTTGGCCGCGACCCGTTGCTACCCTTTGACAGCCTCCTGCCTCACGACCCTTGTACCAGCAGTTACGCTTGTGACGCCATTGCCCGAGCTGACGCCGCCCGCCAAATCCCTCGATATCGCCTCGACGCTTCACAACTCGCTCAAAAACGACGGTACGACCTTCATCACCGTGACGCCCATTACCCTCCCGACTCCCTCGTACTCCTCTGGCTCCCTGTTGCCTGTGTACATCTGACGCATGTTGCCTATGTACATCTCAGTACGCTAGAACAAAACCAGACGAACAAGGAGGAAACGAAAGTGGCTAAAAAAACTGACTAAAACAAAACAAATAAATAAATAGATAAACACACAAGGCTGGAACTGACCATGCTGCAAAAACAACAAAAAAAGTAACACACCGTGCTTCGCCTAGGTAGGGCCTGACGAGAAAGCTCGCCAGCTAGCTGAGGCTGCGTGCCTTCGGTTGCGGAAAAGTCCGCCGTCCGGCATCAATCACACCGGTGACCGTCGCCTCAGATTGTACCGGTGCTCCGTACGCTTGCGTTCCGCAGCACCAGTTGTGCCTTTGCGCCTGTCTTTGATACCAATGGGTACCGGCGCAAGCTCGTCAGACCGTGACGCGCAGGCCTTCAGGTCTGCGATGTGGGCACGGCTGGTTTTCCCCGTAAGGGAATCCTCCAGCAAGTACGCGAGTGGCGACCAGACTCTGACCACTCGGTACGGACCAAGCCACTTAGCAGCGAGCGAGGCTGAGAACCCCTTGCTCGCATCGCTAAGGACGTGGTTGCGCTTCAGGACAAGATCACCCACCTGAAAAGTCAGGCGGCGGTGCTTGCGGTCATACTGAGCCTTCTGTTGGGCTCTGGCTGCCGCCAAACTCTGCCTTGCTCTGTTGAGAGCCCGACCGAGCCGGTCCCGAAGCGTCGACGCATAAGCAGAGCAGTCTGCCCGCGTCTGCTCATCCCCGAGCTGGCTCTGCACGACGTTTGACATCGGATTCGCCAGCTCCCTCCCGAAATTGAGGAAGGCGGGAGAGAAACCAGTTGAGTGATTCTCAGCTGTTCGGATGGCGAACGCAAACTCGCTCAAATGGTCTGCCCAATCCTTTTGACACTCGGCAAAGGCCGCAAGCATTGGCTCGAGCGTTCGGTTGATTCGCTCGGTCAAATTGGACTGGGGGTGGTAGGGTGAAGTGGTGTAGTGCTCGATTCCGAGGGAACGGCACGTGTTACCGAACACCCGAGCGGTGAAATAAGACGCATTGTCCGTGATCAGTCTTTCCGGAAAGCCGAACCGACGGAACACTTCCTGGAGTTTATCCAGCACCGCTCGTGCTGACACTTTCCGAAGGGGGTACAACTCAACCCATTTTGAAAAGTGGTCAGCGACTACCATCAGGTAAATGAACCCCTGCTTGCTCCTGGGGAAAGGCCCCATAAAATCGCAGGTGGCCATCTGCCACGGACGCACACTGTCAATTGGTTTCATCATTCCAGGCGGCTTGCCGCCCCGTGACTTCACCGCTTGACAGACATGGCAGGAACGGCAATAGCGGAAAATTTCACGCTTCATGCCGGGCCACGTCACCGATTGACTCAGTTTTGCAAAAACTTTGGAGCCACTCAGTGACCGGCCAGTGGTTCGTCATGAGAGAATCTCAACAGTGCACCTCTCAGACTTTTGGGGATAACCACCTTGAACGGGTCGATGGACTCGTCATCGGTGGCTATGTATTTCAGCACGAGCCCGTCATTGTCCAGCAAATATGAATCCCCGGGGTTCGCCGCGACACACGCTGGCTTCTGCCCCCCTGCGCCCGCTACAATACCAGTAGCGTCACGGCGCTCCGTCTCCCTGAGACGGTCGCTCAACTCGCGACAAAAGGGGTCATTTTGCTGGGCATTCAGTAGCTCTTTACGGCTGAAAACGATTCCAGTCATCCCAGAGGGGAGCCTGGTCTCGTCCCCACTCAGGTTTGCAGCCAAAATTTCCGTTCGCGTCGGCAACTCCGAGGCGCTCACGAAGAGCTTTGCCTCTCGTCCGCTTTGCGAAGCGCTGCTTGCCTGGTTAGCGGAATGGGTTAACCCGTTTGCGGGCTCCCCCTCCTTGCCACCCGGCGGCTCGTCCGCTGTTTCGCCCCCTCCGCCTACAGGCGTCAAGGCGCCGCTGGCGAGCGGGGCACGAGATAGCGCGTCAGCTACCACGTTTGTGCTCCCCTTTCGATACTGCACCGAAAAGTCGTAATGCTGTATCAGGAGAGCCCAGCGCGCCAGCCGACCCGCAGGCTCGCGGAGCCGCATCAGCCAACTGAGCGCGCTGTGGTCTGTCTGCACCACGAATTGCGTTCCATCAACGTAGACGTCAAATTTGCGCAGTGCAAAACGATGGCGAGGCACTCCTTCTCGGTCACGGAATAATTCCTCTCCGAGGGCAGCAAGGAGCGGCTGGCAAAGGCCAGCGGTTGCAGCACGCCATCGAATTCCTGTAGGAGAACTGCTCCTAAACCCAAAACCTGCTTCTAAAACCTGCTCCTAAACTGTCTGGTCAGGTCGGGTAGCCTGAGCTGCGCTGTCTCGGCAATGGCACTAGACAGGAGGCGAAAAGATCGCTCTTGCTCGGGCTCCCATCGCCACGCTGCAGTCTTTCCCAAGAGTTTGGTCAAGGGTGCCTGCACGCGGGCACAGGACAAATTGGCCATTCCCAGAAAACGGCGGAGGCCGCGTACGTCCTTGGGCGCGGGAAATTCGAGTATGGCTCGAAGTTTCTCCGCATCAGGCTCAATGGAGCCCTCGCCCAGCGTGAACCCTAGTAGCTGAACCCGGGTCCGCGCTATTTGGGCTTTCGCAGGGTTCAAAGTCATCCCAGCAGCCCGTACCCTCTCGAGCACGTCGGCAATGTGGCCTAAGTGCTCATCGAAGGTTCGTGAATAAATCACGATATCGTCCAGGTAGCACATGGCGTGGGACCATTTCGCTTCCCCCAGGACGCGGTCCATGAGCCTCTGAAAAGTCGCAGGACCATTGGAGAGACCAAAGGGCATACGAGTGAACTCAAATAGCCCTCTGTGACACGTGAACGCGGTCCTAGACCGGTCAGTGTCAGCCATCTGGACCTGTAGGTAACCTTTGGAGGCATCTAGCGTGGAAAAGTACCGCGCGCTGCCCACGTTTCCTACGATTGAGCTGATCGTCGGGAGCGGATAGGCATCCTTGCGAGTCAGCGCATTCAGACGGCGATAATCCATACACAAACGGTGGCTGCCATCTTTCTTAGGCACCAACACCACCGGAGACGCCCAGGCGCTGGACGAGCGGCGGATAATGTCCGCCGACAGCATCTCATCCAGCAACCCATCAATCACCTGCCTTTTCGCAAGGCTGACGGGTCTAGGGTTGCACTTCAACGGAAGCGCGTCTCCAGTGTGGATCTTGTGGCTCACTAAAGTGGTACAGCCAGGTTGATTCGTGAAGAGCTCATCGTACTGACGCAATAGCGCTGTCAAACGAGCCTTCTGTGTGTCATCCAATGTTACCGCACAGGCGGCCAGCGGATGTGGTGCCTGGTCGTGCCGCGCCGCTCGGTCCCAATGGGGAGGCTGAACGACGGAACGCTCGACACAAGGGCGTGGCCCTGTCCGCTGAGCGTGGCACTCTCCGAACGCCTTCACTGCGCAGGCAGATACTGACGCCGGTGGGCTAATGAACGGCTTAAACTGGGAAAATGGTCCGTCGCGATAGCCGCCATTCGCAATGTCCACCACGATCCCGGTTTTCAGGAGAAAGTCCCTTCCGAGAATCATGGGCACACTGAGCCCTGGGAGATGGATGAAACGCGTGCGTCTCGTCCGCTCTCCCCACCTGACAGTCAGCCTCGCGGCGCCAGCCGAATGGGCTACGCCTTTCGCAAGGTTGAATGCCGCACGGCAGTCCCGCAAGCGCACAGAGTGCTTTTGCAAGTGGGACAACACCTCTTCACCGAACAAGGAAGCGCTGGCTCCCGTATCCAGTAACGCCGAAAATTCACGGCCAGCAATGGTGACCGGAATAAACGGCGCGTGCGCATTAGCAAGGCAGCTTGCTCTGTACGCAGAGGGAATTAGCAGAGATTGGGCCGGTGGTCCCTTTACGACCGACCCCCGCCGCCGTTTCCCTGCCTCGCAGGAGGCCTGGCTACGGTGCATTCTCTTGCTAAGTGGCCCCTCTCTTGGCAGCGGAAACAGCGCACACCGCCGCGAGCTTGGCCGCGGGACAATGGCGCCCCTCCCTGCCTGGGTCCGCCCGCTGCACGACCAAAGGGTCGGCCGAGTCGGGTTTCCCCCTCCGCTGTGCGTTGGAGCGCTTGGCGCCCCTCAGCACGCGCTTCAGAAAACGGTGCAGCGCAGGCTGCTCGTCTCCCGTACGAGTAGGGATCGAGAGCTCTGTCGCTCAACTCCCATGCCTCGTTTTGCCCGCTAACAGCTGCAAAGGCAGGTTGTGCGGGTGGTCGCCGGTTGGGTAAGGGCAAGGCCCCTCTCCATGCACAACGTGGCTCAAGGGCCTCGCTTGCCGGCGGTGGCGGACGATAGGCGCGCGCGGCGAGAGTGTCGCCTTGAATGCGCTTTGCCTTGGCGGCCAGCTCCTCCAAAACTCGGAATCGGCCGCCGCGCAGGTAAGCCGAAAAGGTCGGATGTGCCTGCCTGATCGTCCTTTCGACACGCTCCTCGTTCGAGGCTCTGGGCTCGGCGATTGAGAAAAGGTCTTCCATCGCACGAACATACTCCTGCAGTGACTCATCCGGAGCCTGAGTACGGAGCTCCAGCTCTCGCCGCATCCTACGCTCGTAGTCAGCGGGCAGGAATTCGCGCAGGAATGCTGCATGGAACTCCTCGAGAGTCGCTGCCCGGTGGCCGGAAAGCCGATGCCACCGAGCTGCCGTGTCAGTCAGCGCTGCGGGGATGATGTGTGCAAGCACCACCTGCTCAGTGAGACCCATAGTTCTCTGATAATGGGTGAGGGACTCAAGGAAATCCCGGGCACTGAGTAGGTCATCATACCCGCGGTATGTTGGCATGGGCAACTTGACCGCGGGGTGAGACAACTTCGGCGTGGCCAAAAGCGTCCCAACAGCCCCTGACAGCGACTGGATCATCTGGGCAGCACTGGCTAGCAGCGCCTGCGCCCCGGCCTCAGTGGAGGCTTGGGCGGGCTGCACGAACGAGGGAGGCAAGGCTCCTAGTTCGATGAGCGGCACGGTTTCCACAGGGAACCGGGCCAGCGCCTCGCCGTTCCCAGAGCAGAATTGACTGCTCGCGGGGCACGGCTGCTGCTGTTCGAAACTGCCGGTTGCGGCAGCGTGACACGAACTGCTTTCGAACTGGGCGGAAAGCGTGCACAGCTGAGGCATGTGACCAGCGGATGCACCGCAGGGTGCTTCCGATACAGCTCCAATGGGAGCCGCGTGGTCGACATTTTGGGTTGTGTCGCCGTAATCCCCAATGGGCGCCGCGGCCAACCACGGTGTCTGGCTATTCGAAGGAACAGCAGCCAGCGGATCAAACGACGCTACAACTCCGTAGGGAGCCGACATATAGCTGCCGAGTGCCCCGCTGGGGGTGCGCAAGCGTGATCGGCAAGGCGACCTGCTCGGCTAATGTGCCATTGTAAGGAGCTAGCGCCACCCAGCGGCGTTCGTGAGGAGAAGAAGACAAAGCACGAGGAGCGCGTGCGGAGGGGTACGCCGGGACTGGTCGAAGAGGATTACGTTGCAGAGAAGAGAAGAGCGCGGTGGGCGACGGACGTGGACGAGTTCTGCTGGCTCCCCGAGTTCCGGGCTTGGGCCTTAGCCGCAGACGTCCGGGCCACCAGACCTGGACATCCATCGTCGGGAGCCTCAACCACCAGGCTCAGGCGCCACTCTTCTCCGTCCATCCGTCAGCCGCTCCACACAGGCCGCTTCTGGCGCCTACGTGACTTTTCCGGGATACCAGACCTGGGAACCGTGCTGGGAGCCCACGGACGCTGACGCTGCGGTAGCGTTGCATCGACATTGGAACGCCAAGAGACTCCCTAACTGCCCGACACCCAGCCAGTCCTCCCCGCACGTTGCTCGAACAAGAGACAAGTAGTGTGACTTTCCTCTTTGACTTTCTTTTTTCGGCATTTTTCGTAAGCACTTTGTTCTGTTCCCCCGTGTGTTTTTCCCGTGTGTTGCTGCCTTGCTCTCTTGTTCCTTTCCTTTTCTTCGCTCTCATACTGAAATTGGTTTCCTTTCCGATAAAAGCCGCCTCGTTTATTGTTTGTACTTTTGTGTTTGTTTAAAATAAGACCTGCAATCTCACAGAGTCCTCACAAATTTGGCGTCCACTACGACAGGACGAGGTCGGTTTTTATTTATTTGCCTGTTGTGTTAATTTAGGAACAATATGAGCGCTTCAGATTTGGTTGCTTTAGGCGAGCGCATGGGCTTGTGCGGCGCGGAGTTACGATCGTGGGTGGACGACGAGCTTCGTAAGGCACGGGAAGAGAGAGCCGCTGAGCGTGAAGCTGCGAAGCAGAAGCTGGAGTTAGAGGCACGGAATTTAGAGACGGGGCGTGAAGCTGCGAAGCAGAAATTGGATTTAGAGGCACGGAATTTAGAGACGGAGCGAGAGGCTGCGAAGGAACGCTTGGAGTTAGAGGCGCAGAACTTCCAGCTACAAATAAGGCTCAAGGAGGGTGGCGCAAATCCTCCGAGTGACCGTGGAGAGCGTAGCGTCTCATCGACCAGCTCCATTAACCCGCACAGCCTCATACCACAGTTCAATGAAGCGCGGGATGACCTCGATGCCTACTTAAAGAGGTTTGAGCATGTGGCCACGGGGCAGGGTTGGCCAAAAGAAAAGTGGGCAACGGCGTTGAGCTTGTGCCTTGCCGGCGAAGCACTTAGGGTCTTCGGTCGGCTCTCGCCTGAGGATTCCGTGGATTATGACAAAGCGAAGCTTGCCTTGCTTCAGAGGTTTAGGTTCACCGCGGAAGGGTACCGAGAGAAGTTTCGCCAGAGCAAGCTCCAGGATGGAGAAACGGCCTCGCAATATGCTGCCAGGTTGTTTAGTTTCTTTGACCGTTGGGTCGAGATGCGGGGAGAAGGCCGCACTTTTGAGGTGGTTCGTGAAATGGTCGTGAGCGAGCAGTTCCTGAACAACTGTCATTCCCGTTTAGCCCTTTTCTTACGTGAACGGGAGGGCAAGACAGTTTCCAAGCTGGCGGAGGCTGCCGATCATTTTCTCGAAGCACAGCGGCAAAATAACTTGTTGTTCTTCAAAGCACAGGGGGAGCATACGATGAATAAAGCCAAGGACGAGGTTTCAGGTTCACAATCTCGCCTGCGGTGTTTTCTTTGCGAGAAGACTGGGCACAAGGCGGCGGATTGTCGGACGAAGCCGAAGCAATCGTATTGCACCTGGTACCGCGAGGTAGGACATGATGCCCAGTCGTGCAAAGCTAAGAGGCCAGGAGACCGTGAGGAGTCCGCCTGTTGCATGACACCTCGATATTCACATCCCGATAGCACTGCAGTGGTAACGCGCGTAGAGGGCCAGTTGGGGGAGATGGTCTGTCCTTCCAACCCGGTGGAAACTGCTATGCCCGTGGCGCACGGTGAGGTGTTCGGCCAGCCTGGTTCGGTATTACGGGATACGGGCAGCACCGGCATTGTTGTGCGTGAGTCCCTTGTATCGGCAGCGGCACTTACAGGAAGCAGGCTACATTATTCTTGGCCAATGGGACCCGTGTAGAAGTTCCGGAAGCGGAGGTGGTGATTTCCTCACCATACTTTTCGGGTAAGACCATCGCGCGGTGCTTGTCTATACCCCTGTACGACATCATAATAGGCAATGTCCCTGGCGCTAAACCTCCATTCTCGGTTGACCCGCCAGTTCTAACTGATCAGGCAGTTTCCCTTGCCATGACGAGTTCGGTCGATGTTCCTTCCCTTACGGTGTCAGCAAAGATTTCCGAGAGTAGTAAAAGCCCCACTCTGAACACACTCCACTTGTCACGGCCGGAGTTTCGCCTCAAACAGGAAGAAGACCCGACCTGAGAGGTGTGTCGCAGGAAGTTGGGGCAAATATTTCGTGGTAAGGGACAGGCCGCCCACTCTTTTGATACAGATGACGGTGTTCTTTTCCGGACGTACCAAGTGTGTCCCGGCCGAATCGTTGAGCAAGCGGTGGTACCGAAGGGCTTACGCACGCAAGTTCTTAAGTTGGCACATAAGAGTGCATTATCCGGCCATCATGGAATACGGCAAACAATAGCTAGGGTGCTCAGTGAGTTTTACTGGGCCGGTGTACAGGCTGATATTAAGAATTATGCCAGATCGTGTGATATGTGTCAACGGACTGTGTCGAAGGCAAGGGAGAACAGAGTGAATAACATCGTAGGACGGGAACATGTAAAATCATGGTGGAAACCGAGGTCGGTTTGGAGAAAACGGTTTCACAAAAGAAAACGGAAGTACTAGCTGAGAGAGTTCTCGCGACGGTGAAGTGATTTGATGTGAACAATGGAATACGGAAGAATGTAGCCCACACCTGTTCTTGTTGGAATTGTTTTAGAGCGCAGCTCTTTGGCGTCCGTTCCTGGGTTTCGCGTCGTCGTCGGCGTCGGCGTCGGCCTCGTAACCAGCTCCGCCCCCAATGTAACGCTTTTCAATTGGTCGAAATGCTCGTGACGTCACAGTGCGCGAATTTCAAATGGGGCCAATTGTACTTTGGCTAGTAACCATGCAACCAATCAAAGGGATCGTATAGTGATGCTGCAACTAAGTTGGACTGAGTTTAGTTAATTGCTTAATTAATCAATTAGCCTAATTAATATAGAGGAGAATGAAGAGGTCAGAAGAAAAGAAAACAAAAGAAAGACGCGCGCCGCAGCGACAACAGCGTCCGCGGAAGGAGACGCTGCTGAAAAAAAACATAAGTACGAAGCCGCGTTCCCCCCACCACCACGCACTTCCCCACTCAGTAAGACGTTGCTCGTTTCATATACGTTGTGTCGAACATCCTAGACAGTTCCAAAAATTGACAGGTTAATGACAGAACACGATGGATAGAAATACAAGAATATAAATATGAAATAGCCTAATTAACCTTTCTAGTTAGACCGCATAAATCAATAAAACCGAGAACGAAATTGGTCGAGTTGGGGAACGGAACCAGGGTCTCCGGAGTGCGATACGAGCACGCTAGCCACTCCGTAATGCCAGCTGAATGGTTTGGAATGAACAAAGGCGCGTCTAGCTAATACGGCGTCTTCGTTCACTCCCATCTTCCCCCTTTCCCTTACGGCGAGGTGCAGGTGTCCACCCAGATATGCGAGAGAGATACATTTCCTTTCCTCAAAAAATAAATTTACCGTCCAGCAAGGCGTACAGCCGAATTGGCGATGGCGTTCTGTGGACTCCCTGGCAGCGTTGCAAGACGCTGTCGCGTTCCACTCTTACAGGCGAAGCTTAACATGTTAACCACACATCAGTAACACACGCAGACAGCCAATGGACGCGTCATTCGCTGGCAGCACTTGATTCATCATTCACAACCACATTCTTAACGTACGCTCCCTTGCCGCACATGCCAAGGACGTACACCACGATCACATTCTGCGCCATTCCTCTGTACTTTGCTTTGCTGAAACCTGGATGGATCCCGAAGAGCCTCTCGAAATCACAGATTTCCTATACTGCTGTGGTGCTCGCAGAGACCACAACAGAGCGGCGGGAGTCGCTATCTACTTGCGCACAGGTCTCTCTGCAATACCAGTCGAAATGTTTGGCACGTCACATGAAGTTGCCGAACTGTGCGCCGCAAAGTTGCCCAACGGCTTGATGGTAGTAGCTGCCTACTTCGCCCCTACCGCACTCACGAAAGACGTCGTGCACTTCCTGCAACTCGCATTAACCGTCCATCGATCCACACCGATGTTAGTAGTGGGGGACTTTAATGTTGACATAAAGACAAACAGCAATTTCCTAACACTTATGCGGGAGAACATCCCGTTCCTCTCGCTCGTAACGCGTCCCACGGCTGTGACAACCTCGCGAGGCACTTGTATAGATCTCGTCTTTGAGAATCAAGCATTGGTGTACCAAGTCGAACATATATCAGTCTATTTCTCCGACCACAAAGCTTCCTTCATGACTGTCAAGAACTGTTAGTGGAGTCTTTGTTAAAGGAATACGTGTGAAAAATAAAAAAAAAATCTGTGATAGCGCATACCTGTGTTGCTCGATTTCTTTGCCTCAATCTATCGAAAAGGTGAAACAGCTTATTTACTGCGCTCAAATTTCGCATTACGAAGTAATGTAATCGTCGGTAATTTTTTGTTTGTTCATGTTTATTTT